>NC_135272.1:4092500-4350000 GCF_051311805.1 Agelaius phoeniceus | reverse complement strand
CGGCGCGGGCTCTGCCCCTCTGCCGGGCGCTCCCTGCACCCGGCACCGGCCCAGCCGGCGCAGAGGGCCCAGGGCAGCGAGCAGCATGGGGGGCGCAGCTGCCAGCCCCCCGTACTGAGCACCGGGGGCAGGGGGGCTTCTCCAATCTAGCCTGCGGTTGGGGCTCCCAGGCTGTCCTTACCAGGCTCTCGGCCAACTTCATCCGCCGCTTCTTCCTCAGCAGCTCCTCCAGATCCCTCCTCCTCAGGAAGCGTGCGGCACAGAGCAGGGCTTCGCCAGACGCCTGCAGAGCAGCAGAGAGCCGCAGGTGGCACCAGAGCCCAGGTGAGTCACACGGCAGCCGGCTCCCTGTGCCAAGGCCAGGGGAGGCTGGAGCCCGCCAGGCGCCGGGGCAGGAGGCGGCCCAGCCCCCGGCCAGGGATGCGGCAGCTTCACACCAAACCTCACCTCGGCCACGTGCACGTCCTCGTGGTGCCAGCGCAAGAACAGAGGGAGCAGGCTCTGGCTCACAACTGTCCTGAGAGGATTTTCCCTCTCTTCCACTCCCAGCTCCAACACCTTGCCAAAGAGCTGAATGGAGAGCAGCTGCACATGGCTGTTGTCCTGGAGGAAAGGAAAAGTCCTGAGCACCAACTACTCCAGGCCCACTGGCGAAAAGGCCCTAAAGTGCACAGGGCACAAAGTTTCCAGGCAGGCAGCGTCCAGTGCCCTTGGCTGGGGGCACAGAGCCTTACATTCTCAAAGTGTGGCAGCAGGGACTCAGCCAGCTTCAGGGCGGTGGTGCTGGGTATTGCGAGGTCTTTGTCCTGGAGCACATGCGTGAGCACAGAGAGGCTCATCTCGACCATCTCTGCATCTGGATGGGCCAGCAGCTCCAGCAGGTGTTGATAGAGGCCGCATATTCCTCCGGTGTGTGCAAGACCAGGCTGTGCTGTGAAGCCGTGACTGGCTGCAGCACCAACAGCTGCTTGGGGCACTTGGGCAGCTGAAGCGGGAGTCGGGAGAGCTGGCAGCAGCTGCCTCTGCTGCCAAAGCCCAGCCAAGCCCAAAGGTCTGCCTTCCCCAGCCCCGCACTGCCAGCACGGCTTCAGCCACCGCCCCCTTCTCACCAGTGAGGGCTCCTTGCTGAGCACCACGAGGCCTCTGAGCTCCAGGCGCAGCCTGTCCCTGTGCTGGCTCAGCATGTGCCGGGATAGCACTGCCAGGGCACTGGGACCGTGTTTGCTCAGGTCCAGAAACTCCAGGAGCTGAAAGGCACAGGGCAGTGGCAGGGGAGCCGGCCGGCTCCAGGCAGCAGCAGCGGGCGCGGGCAGCCTCCCAGGCAGCTGCAGCTACCAGAGGCCAGAGAGCTGGGAGGCAGCTCAGCCAGGCAGCGCTGGCCATCAGGCTCACCTCCACAAAGAACGCCAGGGCAGGCAGATACCAGCGGGGCTGCTTCCCGACCAGCAGGCTGAGCAGGTGCGAGGCCATGTGGGGACACATGGGGGTCAAGCCACAGCGCATCTCCCTGGCAGGGGAAAAAGGCACCAAGGCCCTGAGCCGGGCGGGCAGAGCTCTCCCAGGAGTGACTCAGAGGTCCCATCTTTCCCCAGCACTCCGCAAGGGGACATGGGCCCCTTGGGAGGCAGCTGCTGCTGGGCATCCTCCTCTCCCGGCCCTTTGCAGTCTGCTCGGCCCTCCCTCGGTGACGAGGCCCTCTCGCTTACAAGCCCCGGGGACTGTGTGGGGCACTCCGGGCACGGGGCACAAATGGTGGCGGTGGCGGCTGGGAGTAGGGGATCTCACCTGGCCAGCAGGCCCGCTGCATAGTGCTGGGTGTCAGCACAGAGCAGGGTGTCCCAGAGCTGCTTGTGCTCCAGAGCCAGCAGGTTCTTGCCAAAGCCCAGTCGGCAGAGCAGAGCCTTCATGGTCTGCACTGCAAACCTGTGTGCTGAGCCAAGGCCAGGTCACTCTGGGAGCACTGGCCCTGGCCGCAAGGGCGTGGGAAGGACAGGGCGACTGGCACCTGTTGGGCTGGCTGGGAAGGCCGTGTTCCTCCTGGCACGCTCTCCAGAAGCGCTGGGTCTCCACGTCCTCTGGCCTCTGCTCCGTGGTGGTGAAAATTTGCAAGAGCAGAGCCACCAACAGGTGTGGAGAATGAAGAAGGATTGCGTAGTGCCACTCGGGCATGCTTGCAATCCTCCACAGCACCAGAGATGCCTGCAAGAGACAAAGCGCCCCGAGGCAGCGCTCAGTGCTGAGGTGTCCATGAGGCAGGGCAGGTGGTGAGAGGCAGGGGGAGTGTCGCTATAGGACACAAAGGAACACACGCTCACACCGTTCTCAAGGTGAAAGAGGAAAAAAAGGCCGTTTATTTTCTGACTCCAACATTTATAGTTTTCCAAAAGTGACAGTGGATTGGAGGGTGACAGTGGCACCTCTCCAATGCCACTGGTTAAACCAACAGTCCATCAACTCTCTCCTCCTCCATAAAGGAATGCAAAACAATAAGTTATTTACAGAAAGTGTGTGAGAAAATTCACTACAAGAATGTCAACATCAGAAGGCTTAGAAAATCTTAAAAACTCAGGGTGACATCTCACCCTTTTTCCATTTAAAAAGAAAAAGAAAAGAAAATGAACAATGTAAAAAGGAAAACATGAACAATGCTCAGTGTCCACTTGCGGACGAATCATCAGAGCGATCACTCCTGTCATCTGCATCTGAGTCATCACTCAATGATCCGCCCGCTTGATCCCTTTCAGGTTGGTCACGGTCTCCGTCTTGCTCATCGGCTGGATTCTGCCTCTGCGGTCGCAGGTCAGGGCGAACACATTTCGAAGGTACCCAGCGTACCCCAGTATCTGTGGATACACAAGCATACCCGCGCCCCGAAGCGATAAGGTCGTAGGGACCTTCCCACTGTTTGGTGACTAAATTCCGCACCCGAACCTTCGCTCGAGGCTGATGTGCCTCGTCCGCAGCCTGCAACGAGAGATGGTGATTCAAAATGACAGGGTTATTTGAGTTCTGTGGCACAGTGAGATGATTGATTGTGTACAAAGCTTTTGCCAACCGACTGTGCGGGGTTTCACCCTGCATTCCCCGTTTTTGTTTTTGAAGAACCCGCTTCAGAGTACCATGAGCACGTTCTACAATAGCTTGACCAGTCGGGGAATGAGGGATCCCAAACTTGTGCGAAACACCCCACAACCGCAGGAACTGCCGCACCTTTTGCGATGCGTAAGCAGGGCCATTGTCGGTTTTCACCGCAGAAGGTATGCCCAAAACGGCAAAGGCCTGCCTCCAGTGGGCAAGGACATCGCGGGCCTTCTCCCCAGTGTGAGCCGAAGCCCACATCGCAGAGGAGAACGTGTCCACAGTGACATGCACATACTTGAGCCGGCCAAACTCGGCAACCAGGGTGACATCGGTCTGCCAAAGCTCCAAGGCCCTAAGGCCTCTGGGGTTCACCCCTGCCGGCAAAGGCGGGGCAAGTGCATGGCAGTCATCACATGACTCAACAATGTCACGAGCCTCAGTTGGCGTCAGCTGAAACTGCTTCTGCAGGGTATGTGCGTTTTGGTGGAAAAACCCATGCGATGCCTTGGCCTGCGCAAGTGTATCAGGCTGAGGCGCTACCCACGCTGGGTTAGCCAGCTTGTCAGCCCTCGCGTTACCTTCCACTATAAAGCCCGGCAAAGTGGTGTGACTCCTCACATGCAGAACATAGAATGGATGAACCCGGGCCTGAATGGCACACCACAAGGTCTTCAGTAACTGAAACAAGGCAGGATTACTGACCTCCTTCAAGACCGAATGACCCAACCGCTGTGCGATATCAGCCACATAGGCGGAATCCGTGACCAAGTTGAAAGGCTCCTGGGAGAATCTTTCAAATGCCATGACAGCAGCCCTCAGTTCAACCAACTGGGCTGACCCATCCTCGTGGCCTTCCAGAACCTGCCACTCAGATCCGTCCCTCCAGGTAACAATGGCCTTCCCAGTCCTCCCTGAACCATCAGTGAAGACAGTGGGTCCTTGCACGGGTTCCTGGCTATTTTTGGGCCGCAAAGAGATTTTTGTGGATTTTGCCATATGCAGTAGCCTATGGCTGGGCAGATGATAAGTGATCTGCCCGGAGAAATTTTCCAGAGCACTCTGCAGGGACACACTGTTTGCAAAGCTCCAATCAAAATCCTCCCGTTGCACTGGGAGTATGATCTTTGCGGGATCCGCACCCATCAATTGCAAACACCGTTGCCGGCATTTGATTATCAAGCGAGCGATCAATTCAAACAACGCAGTTGCCGTCTTCTGCGGCTGATGGGGCAGGAAAACCCATTCCAAAATGTGCAAGGAATCAGACCAATTGTCACTCCACTGGCCAATGATACCTGTGGGATACAAATCTGGAGTGGTGACGAACACAGTGACATCAACGGAGGGATCAATGCGATAAACTTGGCAAGCCGAAACAGCTCGCTGAACCACCTCCAACGCCTTATGCGCCTCAGGGGTCAGTGTGCGAGGTGATTTTAGATCACCATCTCCTTTCAACAAATCATACAGAGGAGACAGCTGCGCATCGGTTACTCCCAAATACGGACGCAACCAAGTGATGACACCCACCAATTTCTGAACATCATTCAGTGTCCTCACAGGATGCACAAATTGCACCTCCTGGTGACGGATCGTCCGTTCCAGAATTTTGACCCCCAAATACTTCCAAGGTGGTTGCTGTTGGACCTTCTCCGGAGCCACCTGCAGTCCCTGAGCATGCAAAGCATCAAGCAACCGAGGCTGAATCCTCAGCAGCTCGTCCTGGGTGGACGCAGCCACCAAAATGTCGTCCATATAATGATACAGACGTGCATCAGGAAACTGCCTGCGAACTCCAGACAAGGCACGAGCCACATACCACTGGCATATGGCCGGAGAATTGCGCATGCCCTGAGGCAATGTCCTCCATTGATACCTCTGTGCAGGCTCAGCCTCGTTAATTGCTGGCACTGAGAAGGCAAACTTCGGTCTGTCATCGGGATGCAAAGGAATCGTAAAGAAACAATCCTTCAGATCCACAATGAGGACTGGCCAGTCTGCAGGAAGCATGGTAGGCGATGGCATGCCCGCCTGCAATGTTCCCATGCTTTCCATCACGGCATTAACCTTTCGGAGGTCTTGCAACAACCTCCATTTCCCAGACTTCTTTTTGATGCAGAAGACAGGGGTATTCCAGGGGCTGGTGGAAGGCTCCAGATGACCCTGGTCCAACTGCTCCTGCACCAGATTCCGAAGGGCATTCAACTTCTCTTCAGGGAGGGGCCACTGCTTTTCCCATACAGGTTTGTCAACCAGCCACCGTATAGGAGGCGTCGGACATTCTGCGCCCTTCACTGCAGTGGCCCCCATCAAAAATCCGTCCCAATGCGCACCCCCCAAGCAGACAGAACATCCCTCCCCCAAAGGTTGGCAGGAGTAGAAGTAACAAGAGGCCTAACCCAGGCCACCTGTCCCTCTGGGTTCGTGACCAACACAGGCCGTTGGCTCACATAACATTGCGCCGTCCCTCCCAGGCCAGCGACATATGTCCCTACCGGATCCAAGGGCCACTCTGAGGGCCAGGTCACAAGGGAGAGAACCGTGACGTCAGCACCGCTGTCGAGAAGCCCACGAACGCGGACTTCTGGCGGCATCGCACCAGGAACAGACAGGGTGCACAGCATCTCGGGACGGTCCTTGGTCAGGACAGCAGTCCAGTGAACTTGAGGTGGCCCAGTGGAGCCAAAACCGCCAGCTCCACGTGACTGATCAGCCGACCTGCAAACAGAGGACTTGAAAGGCACAAGTTGAGCAAGACGTGTCCCTTTCGGGATCGTGACGGGGGGGTGGGTGTGGAGACCATGGCACAAATCTGCCCCGTGAAATCCGCATCGATGAGCCCCAGGTGCACAATGATGCCTGAAGGGTGGCACTAGACCTCCCCATAAGGAGAGCACTCATGCCCCCACCCAAGGGACCAAAGGCATCCAGGGGAACCTTGCATATCTGAGAAGACTCTAACACAACTGTTGCTGCGGTGCAGACATCCACTCCTGCTGATCCACGGGTGCTGGCTGCAAGCCGGCAAAGGAGATCTCCATCGGCACCGGGGTCTGGAGAGAAGCTTGTGTCCGCACGCGTCTCCCCTGCGCGCTCCGCTTGCTGTTTCCCGAGCCTGGCAAAGCTTGGCCATTAGCATGAACAGTCGCCTTGCACACATCAGACATATGATTTGGCCTACCACACCGACCACACAAGAACATGGGGAACTTCACCTTCTGCGCTTTCTTCCCCTGCTTCTTGCCAGCCTGTGCAATCCCCCGCTGCGGCCGCTTGCCCTGCGGCGCCGTCCAAACCGGCTGCACAGTGGCAGCCACGGCAGCCAACTTCCGATCCTGGGGGACGATGTCTGCACAGGCCTCCGCCATCTCAGAGACACTAGGATCACCAGGCAGAGCCACTATGACTTTCCTACAAGCAGCATTGCAATTGCACTTGACAAGGTTCGTAATCGTAATGCTCCTTGCCACAGGATCAGGCACCTGCCGCTCCATGGATGCAATCAGCCTTTCCGCAAACGTCATGAAAGGCTCGTCATCCCCCTGGACAATGGTCGGGAATGGCGGCCTCGGAGCAGCCATTTCCAGGGTCTGAACAATCGCAGCCATGCCCAGCGAGTGGCACTGTTCAAGCACAAGGGGATCAAATCCAACCTGCCCTTGAACATTCTCATAAAGCCCTGTTCCCAGCAGCATGTCAGCGACAACCCCATGCCTGGGGTCCTGCGGACCCAGTGCAGCATTCCGCGACACCGCGTGGGCTGCCAACCAAGCCCACTTGGTTTCAAAGACACCATACTGCACAGGGTCAAAAAGAGAACATGCCACACGACGGATATCGTAAGGCGTCAGCCTGTCTGAATCAACCCTCCGGAGAGTCCGCATAACCTCAGCGGACCCCAAACCATGCTGAGCAACTGCCTCACGGAGCTCCTTCTCCAGCTTATATGAAAGGGGTTCATAGGTGTTATGAGCAACACCCCTGAGCACAGGGAAAACCTGAGGATCCCCTGGCAAAGCCACCGCACCTGACGCTCCCTGGTCCTCAGGCCCAACAGGGGCAAAAGACGAAAGTCGCCTGGGAGCCAGGCCAACACCACTCGGCCCTGGGCCCCCCGCAGCACCGGCAGAGCCAAAGGAGCCCGCCCCGCGACCCTGCAGGTGCCGCGAGGAAACAGGCTCATTCATCTCGTCAGTCTTGGTTTTCGCCTCTCGCCAAAAACGTTCGGGATGCCTGGGATGCACGGTCACCTGACAGGCAGGAAGCGTCCACAAATTCGACGAGGAAGTGCCGTGGCCCCAGGCACCCGCCGGCCTCCCGCTGGTCGCTTCAACAGGTGCGCTAAAGGTAAACACCCCAGTGCCCTGTCGTGTTACAGCTCCAGCAGGGGGCGCCCCGGCGGACACAGGTACCGTCCCGGCCTGCAAATCCGGCGCGGGCCGGGACGAGACCGGCGCGGGGCCCCCGGCCCCCGACACAGGGGAGGGACGGGACGCCGAGACAGACGCAGCCCGCGCAGCTGAGTCGCTGCGGGATGGCACTAGGGAGCCCGGCAAGCCCCCTATGAGGGTCCGTCCCAAATCACAAGACCGCCCAGCCGGTACCGCCCCCACCGAGCAGAGAGGGGTGGGCTGCCCGCCCACCGGAGCGGGACCGGACAGAACGCCGACCGACGCCCCGCCCCCGGGTGCGTCCACCGACTGCACACGCTCAGTGGGCTGCGCTGGCCCAGGGGCAGGTGACATCCCGCCCCCGGGTGCTTCCACCGACTGCGCATGCCCAGCAGGCTGCGCAGGACCAGGGACGGGAGAAGTCACCCCCCCCGCCGATGAGCCCGGCCCGGAGGTGGGCAACCCCGCCCCCGCCGTGGCCAGGGGGAACTTCATGGAAACCCCGCAATTCGGACACCAGGTCGTCACCGAACCAGACTCAAGCCGAGGCGGAGGCTGGCCCTCAAGAACCGGAAAGGCACAAAGAAAAGGCAACCCGTCCCCCACCCCACCGCCCACGCCGGGCGAAGCAGGACGAGGACGGCCCGCCGAATTCACAGAGCCCGCAGAAACCCACGGGGCTCCGCCCCCCAGCACACCGTCCAGAGGCGGGGAGGGGGACTCCACATCGGACAAAAATTCAAACTCCCCCTCCTCCACATCCGAGGCAGAAGAGCTTCCCTGGGAACTCCGAGGGGCACAAGAGCCAGACCCCTCCCAAAGCTCCACACATCTCTTCCACTGCACCAGCAGCGGTCCCGCATCTAGCGTGCAATCGTCAAAAAGGGCCTCCATGAGGCAGGTCCCCACACGAGACCACTCCTCCCTGGAGAACACCCTCTCAGGACCCGAAAGAAACCCTCGCTCCCGGGCCCACAGAAACAACCTCTCAAAGTCATCCCAGGAAACAGAAATCTGTTTCCACTCCAGAACCCCCCTCCAAAGATCCAAAAGGAGGAGATCCTCCTCAAAACCCACAGCGCTCGCCATTACCCCAAGAACCGCAGGCAAAGCACCAAAGAGGGGGGGGGGGGAAACCTCACCGCAATCTGCTGCAATACACACGTCAGGGTCACCAAATGTCGCTATAGGACACAAAGGAACACACGCTCACACCGTTCTCAAGGTGAAAGAGGAAAAAAAGGCCGTTTATTTTCTGACTCCAACATTTATAGTTTTCCAAAAGTGACAGTGGATTGGAGGGTGACAGTGGCACCTCTCCAATGCCACTGGTTAAACCAACAGTCCATCAACTCTCTCCTCCATAAAGGAACGCAAAACAATAAGTTATTTACAGAAAGTGTGTGAGAAAATTCACTACAAGAATGTCAACATCAGAAGGCTTAGAAAATCTTAAAAACTCAGGGTGACAGGGGAGCACCTGGCCTGCTGGCCCTAGCCCAGCTTTCAGCCCCAGCAGGGAGCTGCAGGGTGGGGAGAGCATGGAAAGCTTCTGAGAAGGCGACCTGGAGGGCCAGCGTAGGCCAGCTCCAGAAACTCACAGCCAGGGCAAGGACGGCCTCGTTGTCCCCGCTGCAGAGGAAGCTGCCGTACGGTGGCTGCTCCTCTATGGCAGAGAGCAGCGCTGGAAGCACCTCCTCCACGGCTACCTCTGAGGTGCCCATGGCTCTCCACATCAGCGCGGCAGCTCTGTGGGACCAGAGCTGTGCGTCAGTACCGTGCCCCGTGCAGCTGCGTGGGGCCGGGATGGAGCATGGCAGCAGGCTCACGAAACAGAGGGGCCCGAGGGTGCCGGTGCTCTCCGCCCGTCTGGCAGACCCCGCCGGACAGGCTGTACAGGGCGAGGGGCCCTACAGGCCAGTGAGCACCGAGCTCTGGAGGCGCTTGTGCCCCGTACCCGTCACACGTTGGGGCACAGCGCAGGAGGCTCATCACCACGTGGGCAGGGTGTTCTTCGGTGAGGCTGACAATGGCCATTTGCAGCCCGGCATCCACAGACTCACAGGACGTGAGTCTCTGCAGCATGGCACTCACCGTGGCTTGCACCTGGAGGAAGCGGCATGGGGAAGACTTGGAGTGCTGTCCAAGGGAGCAACTTGCCCAGCTTCCCCCAAGAAGTGCTCGCCTTCCCAGCCCACTGGGATGGGGCTGAGGGGGCCCAGCGGACATGGCTTGAGGGGCCACATGATCCTGAGAGGCCTTCAGCCCTGGCCCCAGACTGCTGCAGAGAATAAAAACCCTTCTGGAAAAACTCCAGAGTGGCTCCAGGACTCACAGTGAGTGTGGGCATGGCCTCAGTCTCTGGGATGCCCTGGCTGATGGTGTTGCTGGTGGCCATGGCCTCCATCAGGGCCATGTCAGCCTCCTCCCAGCCCTCGTCGGTTTCCCAGTCAGAGCTGGCAGCCAGGTCAGAGGACGCTGTGCTGGAAGCAGCCTCTGCCCGCAGCTCGCTGGGCCTGGGGTCGGGCTTGGCCGTGCCCTCGGGCGCGGGGCCGCTGGTCTTAGTGCGCCGAAGGCGCAGGAACCTCCGCAGTGTCTGCAGCAGAAGGAAGGGCGGGAAGAAGAGAGGGACGTTCCATGGTCTGCTCCAATGCGGGCCCGGCTGAGCAGTGCCAGCAGGCCCGGCCCAGGTGGGGATGGCCGCAGGTACCTGCGCTGCTCTGTGGAAGTGGCCATGGGTGGGCTCCTGCTCTTGAGTCCGGTCCCTGGCTGCATCTGCCAAAGAGAGAGCGCAGCCAGAGCTGAGGGGCTGCGGGAGAGGCCGGAGAACACAGCCCAGCCCTGCACTCTCCAGGCAGGTACAGCCCCCAGGTGCCTGGGGCACGGAGCACGGCCAACAGGGAGGCAGCCCCAGCCCCTGTCCCATCCTGTCCATGGGCGTGTCAAGAGGGATGGGATGGGATGGGATGGGATGGGATGGGATGGGATGGGATGGGATGGGATGGGATGGGATGGGATGGGATGGGATGGGATGGAATGGGATGGGGCCAGGCCGGCTGCAGGCACCGGCCCTGCAGCCTGGCTTTGCCACTCACCGTCCTGCAGCGGCTGCAACTGCTCTGGCTCTGCAGGCTGCTGCGCTGGGGCAGCTGCAGGGCCTTTGCTTTTCTTGCCCCGAAGCCCCTTGAACAGGCTCAGCAGTCTGCCCGCCATCCCGCTGTCTGACTTTGAGGGCACTTTCAAATGCCTCGGCCAAGGCCAGAGTCAGCGAATGCTGCAGTTGCGCCTTGCGGGCACCTGCAACAGAGGAGCCTCAGGAAGGCTACAGGACAGCAAGTCCTGCACTCGAGGTCTCCTGTCACAATGACAGGAGACTCCTGGTGAACGATGGAGGTCACCAAGTCCCACGGCCTGGCCACGATGGCACCGGCCGCAGGGATGGGAGATGCCTCGGAAAAGCTCTGAGTCACCCAATCCCGAGGTCTGGCTGTGAGGCCAGCCACAGGAGGAACGCCTTGGAAGAGCTCCGGGTCAGTAACCAACGAGCCGGCTGTGTGGGGACACCTCACAGCACTGCTCTGTCACCTCCTGTCCCGTGCGTGCACCGAGCACTGTGGCGTGGCTGCCCCGTGCCAGCCCCTATGTCAGCGCGTGTCACAAAGGGCTGGTCAGACACGCTGTCCCTTTCGGTTCCACGGTCACCCCGCTGCACCGTGTCACAAAGGGACATGCTGCCATGTGCCCCAGGGCCACCCCCTCCCCACCCTAGGTGCCCCCGCTTGGAAGGAATCCATTGCCCCAAGTGTCTAACACAGCCCTGGACACACCACAACCCGCCAAGTGCTCGGGGAAGGAATCTCCATGGTGCCCGCACAGCCCAGCTTGGTGCCAGCCCTGGAGCAGAGCAGCTTCCAGCAAGCAAGAGGCAAACGCCTCTTGCCAAGAGTTCAAACACAGCAGATAGGGAAGATGGCATCAATGTGTGCATAAAGGTCTGAATTCACAGCTCTCTGAGAGGCATTTGTGGCTCTCGGCTGGACAGAGATGATCCCTCTCTGTCCTGTGCTCAGAGGGGGGGAACACACCCTGCCGCTGGTGCTTGGCTTGGTCTCTGCAGGCCCAGGCAGATGCCAAAGCTGCTCCTCACAGCCTGCTCCCTTCCCACGCCCCTCTGCCAAGTGCAAGGGGCCTCAAGGACGAAAGGGGGGCAGGGAGCCAACGGGAGACAGCTGCACCTACCTCACTGGGGGCTCCTGGGGAAGCACTTTGCTTGAGAAGCAAGCCCCTCTCTTCCAAAGGCATTTCCCCAAATGTCTCCATTTCCTCAAATATGTCCATTTCCCGGGCAACACCAACACACACTTAGGAAACCCTGGCAAGGCTGAATTACTTCTGCACCTTGTAGCACAGGCACTGCAGATCGAACTCATCTTCCTTCTCCCAAGTCTCCTTCCTCGTGCCCCTTGTGGCGCGCAGCCCCGGGCCCCCTAGAAACAAGAGGTATCCACTGCCCGTTCAAGTGCCTGAACTCCTGCCTGCGCTCAGGGCAGCAAAACCAGGCTGTTCCCAGCCAGGGAGCAGAGCCCTGTTCCCGCAGGAGGTTCTCGTCAGCCCCTTCCCCACTGTGCACGCAGCACTTCTGCCTGCCTGCCCAGAACGCTCTTGCCACAGCAGAGCACAAGCTGGCCGGCTCTGGGCTCAGCACAGCCCAGACACAGGCGCAGGAAGACACAGCGGCTGTTTTGCAGCTGTGCCCCAGAGGGATGGGAATGGGCCCCTGCCTCTGGTCTCACTTGGTTGGGTTTCTGACTGGGTCTGAGGAAGGGGCTGCCTGATTCCCCACTTCTGGGGAGACCAGAGCCGCCGGAAGCGCGCCCAGCGTGCAGGCGCTGCCTGAAAGCGCTGCGGCCGCTGGGACGGTCGCGCCCCCAACTTGCAGCCACTCCCTCTGACCGCGGTCACAAGGGTTTTCAGGATGAAGAAGAGACGAGAATGTTGACTCCATGATCAGAAGGGTTGATTTATTATTTTATGATATATGTTATATTAAGACTATACTAAAAAGAAATAGAAAGGAAAAGGTTTCTTCAGAAGCTAGCTAAGCTAAGAATAGACAAGAATGAATAACAAAGATCTGTGTCTCAGACAGAGAGCAAGAGCCAGCTCTGCCATGAGTAGTCAGGAAATCCAAGCATCCACAGGAGACCAATCCCAGGTCTACCTGTTGCATTCCACAGCAGCAGATAACCATTGTTTACTTTGGTTGCTGAAACTGCAGCTTCTCACAAGGAAAAATCCTAAGAAAGGATTTTTCAGGAAAGATGTCTGCGACAGAGAACCTATCTTGCTAGGTCTACAGGTATCCCCAGGCTGTTTGATCTTGAATCTGAGAAATGCCATAATTCAGGCTAAAAGTAGACTAAAATTGTTTGGAGTGTTGAAATCGTATGTTAAAAAAAACCAACAAAAACAAGTGCTACCATCTAAAACTCAAAGTATTCTTTCCTTCTATGCACTAAATAGTTGAGCAGGAAAGTAAGTCTAGTAATAGTCTCCATAGAAGGGAAGGTTATGTTCCCATGATTTCTGAACCCTTTAGGCAGTGAAAGGGCTGATAAAATTAGGATACTAATATCCTTCCCATCAGGATGCATATGAATGTGTGAATTATTACAGTGCAGCAGTAGTGCATTGAACTATTCTAAGAAGGTTTCTGATTATGGATACTTCAAGCTACTTTGTTTCACAAAGCATATGCTGTCAAATATGCTGTCAAATAACTTTTCATTAATAGCTCTTGGTAATCTTTGGTTAAATATACATGCAAATATCTGTTCTCTAAAAAGTTAAGAATAACTTAAGGCAAATAATTAATATTATTACCTGAATGTTTAAATCACTTGATCTGAGCAGTATACCTATAAGAATCATTTGTTACTTTCTGTATATTAATACAGGCCAGCTTTACTTTATCCCAAAGCCCATCCACTGGAATTCTGCCATCAACTCCAGGAGCAGGTAGATGTCCTGTCAAAATTTCTGTTCTCTTTTCTTACTGCTTTCTTTAATACAGAAAAAGCATCACTGTTCAAGCTGCATCAGTTCCTTGCTAGTTTATGAAGAGGTGGTGTATTTGTTAGCTTTTCAAAAGGTGTGTGGGTATGAGTAGGAAATAATTATTTCTTCTGAGTCTGAGTTTCAAGCAGCTTTTCTTGTTCCCTGTTCCAAATGTGGTGTTGAACTGAGCACAGAGGTGGTTGTAATTGAGTGAAGAAGCTGAGATTGATGGATTGCCTTCCATCTTCACAAGGTTTGATATCTTGTGTATGAACTGGTGGCTTCTTGCTAAGCTTTATTGTTTTGGCCTGGTCCTATTTGGCAACTGTATTAAGCTATTGGTGTTTTGAAGTTGAAGAGAACACTAGGTTGCTAGTCCTAAAAACTTCCTAGTGTGTTTGCAGCTGTGAAGTTAGGATTGACTTCCTTGTTCTGTCTGTGAGTAAATCCCCATCAAACTCTTCCACATCCAAGTGAAATGCTTGACACTGAATGTATTCTTTTCTAATAAACCTCTGTCTTGCAAAAGAAATCTGTTCAGCAATATCATTTCAATTGAACAGCTTCTTCAAGCATGTTCAGCCCTGCAAGTATTGGGCAGCCTAAGAAGACTACTCTATCTCCTGCTCAGCTGGATCCTTTTGATACTCAAGGGGATTCCCTTCCTTCAGAAGATCAACTTGATGACACATGGGTAAGTGTATTTGGGTAAGTTGATTTCCAAAGTATTGGAAAAACCTGGGGGAAGTCTTTAGAGCATACGAGAAAAATCCTTGGGGGCATTGATGTTGTCTGGCATTGGTATGTGCTGCAAGTACAGCTATGGTTAAAGCAAGCAAACACATACATTTCAGTTAGCCACCTTAAATTGAGCTACACATGATTTTTTCTAGTCAGAAAGGCACCATTCTGCTGTTGGGATGTGTGCTAAAGTGCCTAGAAGGTGGTATTTCTCAAGTCACTGCTTCTGATATTACAGTGCTCTCTTCTGCATTTCTGTAAATGCTTCATAGGGTTGTATCTTAACACCTGAATTCTTAAACCACTCAATTTTATAAGTACTTTTTTCTGTCTTTCAGATTTCCTCAAGCATCAGCTTCCTATATTCTACTACAGTTTGCTCAGTATGGAAACATATTCAAGCATGTGGTATGTCTTAGTTTGACACTTATGTCAGAAAACATTGTGAATTAAGCATTTAAAAAACTACATTTCACAATTTCCACTTGATCTCATTCAGATGTCCAACACAGGAAACTGGATGCATATTCAATATCAGTCTAAGCTTCAAGCCTGGAAAGCCTTAAGCAAAGATGGAAAAGTTTTTGGTGAATCTATCATGACTGGTGTCAAGCCTTGTATAGAAAAAGTAAGTTAATAGTTGCTTTTAGTTCAAAGGCACTCTGCTTTTGGCCTTGCTTTTTATTTTCCCTGATGTGTTTAATTTTTTTTCTTTTGGAATTACAAACTGTAGGTAGTTCATCTCTATAGATATAGTCTGTTACACATTCACATCAGTTTTTTCTTAAATATGTGCCCACATTTCCTGCTGAGAAGGACCATTATGAGCACTCTCTGTGCTCTTGGGAAGTTACAATGCACACAATTCTATTGCTGTACGAGATGAGGAAGTGAAACCATCATATAAAACACAACTCACATAAGTTTCCTGACTGGAATTTAGGGCCTGCAGTAGATACCTAATGGCAGATTAAGACTGTGGCTGCTCCTAATTGTATCTCTCTATTTTTTATGTGACTATGTGCTTCTGGCTCTTGAATTTATCTTAGTACTTTGGATTGAAAATTTGTTAGCCAGGAAATCCCAATCGTGTTCTCCCACCTGCCCCTATAAAAACATGTCACTCTCTTGTAAGTAGTAGCTGGGGATAGACATGGCTGTCTTGTAGTCTTAATATTAACATGAGTTATTAATGTCTAGGTATTGGCAATATCCTGACCTTCAACACTTGCAGCCCTTTGCACTGGGTACTGTAATTAGCTTAAGAAAGTAACAGTCATTCCTCAGTCATTCTGCACAGATTATTTTTTTTGGTCTCCTTTAAGGATATATGATACTAAAGAGTAATGTAAGCTTTCTAATGTAAACTATTCTGAGAAGGCAGCCTTAGAAACTGAACTTGCAATTGCTGAAGTTTTAGCAGACTGAAACATTTCTTACACTCAATAAAAAGCTGTGCCCCTACCCAAGCCGTTCTCTTCCCTGGGCCACGCGGGCTCTGCTCCAGGCTCCTGTGGGCCCGAGCCGGGTGCCCATGGAGCCCTGGCCCAGTCGGTGCCACACGGTGATTTTGTCAGGGGAAATGTTCATTGGCAAGTGAATGGAAAAGAGGTTTGGCAAAGGGAGGATTTGAATGGTTGTTTTTACAAACTCAATCCTAACAAATCCATCTAGGATGGGTTAAAACCCATGCGGACTATCAGATTTTACAAATATCATAGAATGATCAAGTGGAGCAGCTGACAAAAGTCAGAAAGACAAAAATTGATCCACAGCACACAATTTGATCAATGGTTACATTGTGAAATAAGGCACAATGGAAATTGTTTTTTGCAGCACAAACCTGAGGCTGGCAATTGCCCTGAAAGATGTGGAACAGTATTCTCAGTGCCCAGTGCCCACACAGTGTTCCCAGTGCCAGCTGAGGCTTAAACAAAACCATCCAGACCTGACATGACCCCTACATGTCAAAAGTAACAAAACACTCTGGTCAACTGATAAGAAACTCAATAAGCTAAGCTGCAACCTGGGGTGTAACAGCTCTATACTTTTACCATCAATGTTTTTGGCTGAAGTATTAGTGAACGAGACATCTCCAGGTTCAGAGTTGGCAGTAAATGCAGGGTTATTTATTATAGGGTTAGCTTTTGTAACGTTAACGTGCCTGGAGTGGGGAGAGGGATGAGCGTGTGTTCTTCCCCACCCTCCTCCACCTTTTGTTGTTTCCCACAGGTGTTCAGTGGGGTTTCCTCCAATAGATTGTTCAGCGGAGGGAGTGAGACTTCTTTTAAAATGTTTTGCAAGAGCTGGAGTCTGTGAATTAAGCATCTGAGTTGCTTTTATTTCAGGGTTTTAGCAGGCTTTTGCTTCTCACCCTGGAGCAGTTCACCTTAGCAGCTTGCTCCTTTTATTCCACTGACTTGCCTTTTGGACATGATCAAGTTCTGCAGCAAGCAATGCCACTGCCTAGAGCCTTTCTTAACAACCAATCACTTTTTTAATAACCAATCATCTTTTCAGTAGCCAATTCCCCCTTATCTGTTTTTTTTTTTTTCATCAAGTCCGCCCCAGGTGTAGGGAGGCGACTACTAAATTAACCGAGGAAGAATAACAAAATATTTTCCCCTGAAGTTTTCCTATAGCCCCCAAAGAGGAAGCTGCATGATAAATACCTAGGCTTGCATAGGGACAACACCATCTCCACAAGGCAGCCGCTACAGAATTGGCCTCAGGACTAAAACTGCCAATTCTAGCTCTCCACAACAAACCACAGACTGGTGGAGTTGCAGAATTGGTTTCAGGACTGAAACCTGCCAATTCTGGCTTTTAACAACAAAACACAAAAAGCACAGGGGCATGGGTCCCCTCCAAACAGGAGCTTGTCAGCTCTGCACAAAACCCCACATAGACAAAGGAATTAAATCCCTAAACCCATTGACCACAATATCCACAATTCCTTCAGAGAAAGATGCTTTCAAACTTCCAAGCCTACCGAGTAAACTACAATTCCCACAACCCCTTGAATAATTGAAGATATTTTTGACAATTCTCCCACCTTAGGGAGAAAATTTCAGGTGGATGGAGAGGCCCCTGTCTTTACTAGGAAACACACCTCCTCTCCATCTGAACCCACTTTAAAAGTTAACAAGGGCTCTGGTGTGGTGTGTTCCTGCTACAATGGGAGCCCCTGACACATCTAATAATCCATCTCCATTATCCCCTGGACTTCCTCCTCCTGAGGGTCCAGCTGTTTTTGTGAACATTCCCACTTCCAGTGTCCCTCTGCCCAGCAGATAGCACACTGATTCTTTCCCAGCTGCTGTTTGGGTTGGCTCTCCCCTGCTGAGGAGGGAATGCTTCTGCCACTTCCTTGTAGCCGACCCTGTCCCTTCTATTATGGGGAACCACTTGGGTCCTGGGGCCCTCGGGGCTGTAAAAATTCTGCCATCACCTTTGTCCTTGCTTCCTCCTTTTCAGCATCCCTTTTTACATACACTTGCTGTATCTTTCTAAGCAGTTCATCCAGGGATATATTCCACCCTTCCTCTAGTCCTCCCTGATAGTGCCGGTGGGTACTCATTTTCTGCAGCTCAAAGCCATTCGTCTTTCCAGTGAACCAAACAAAATCCTTCAAAGAAAATCCTAATCTTCCACCAACAATCTGCATTTCCTGGATTTTCTTTCCTCCTTGTTCTCCCTCTCTTTATTACACACCTTATACCACAGCCAAAGTGTCCAAACGTGGCCCCCAGGTCGTGATTCTCCCGCAGGGAACAAGAAGGCAGAGCTGCACTTTATTGGCCACTAAGTTATCTCTACCGGGGGAGGACTGACCTTTTTGGAATCTACTCATTTGTTCCGTTTCCTTTTGTAACACTGACTGGACTTTCATTCCATGAGGGCTTTTATTCCTTTAGAATTATGGTATTACCATCCCTTCACAGAAAAACATTTGCAAACCAATGGATGGCCATTTTTTTTGCTTCTGTGTTACGTTTTCTAAAGTGACTCTCAGTGGTTGACATTAAGGCAAATGAGTTACTGCTTTGAGTTGGAAGCAACCTTGAAAACCTTTCACGTTGTCATAAATGAATGAGGAGATGGTTGGCTCTCACAATTAAGAGATGAATATTATGTGTACGGTAAGAGAATTTTTATAGCTGTACAGTTATGTTATTTTTGCATGTTCTCTCCATAGTACTCTTTCCCTTCCCCCCTTATTGCTGTCACTAGTGGGGCATTTAGGGGAGGAAGAGCTTGTTACCAGGAGGCAGAGCATGGCAACACCTGACCTCCAGTCAAGGTGTAAGAAAGTGACTTCCACCATTGGATAGCAGGGAAAGAGTGGACTGACAAAACTTTGAGAGGGGCTAAGGGTATAAAAGACAGAGCATCCATTTTGTAGATGAGCACGTGGCTTTTGATGGAGACTCGCAGTCTTGTAATTTTTCCTAAATCGCTCTTTGTTGTATTTTTGTTAAGGTTTAATAAACCTTTGAAACTTTAAAAGTGAGCCTTGTTTCTCACAATGTTCTTAGGGCATCTCAATTAATTTGGGAAGTGTGCAGGTTTTTTGAACTACTCGAGCGAGTTGAGCAATGAGAGGTAAAGCTTTCCTGAAGCGAGGATTCTTTAATGCCAGATTCTTCGGTGTTTTCAAGGTAAAGATGTTTTTGTCCTGCGGCAAATGACTTCAATGAGAAAATAATTCCAGCACGGAGTAAGAGCTTTGGACAGAGACCAAGTGTTGGCAGCAGTTGCTCCAGGTGCTCCTGCCATCAGCCCCCAATGCAGGTGGGCTTTGGCTCCCTGTGGCACAGAAGCCCCCCAGGGGCACAGGTCTCTGGGGCAGGAGACGGGCACCAGCGCTGCCAGGGCTCGGGGGGTGGCAGCTCTGCTTGGGCGGGGACTCTGCCACAGCTGCTGCTGTCAGCGCTGCCCGGGCCCCAGGGCTCAGAGCAGCATTCGTGCCCGGGCCCACACGTTCCTTGTGCGTGTCACACCCGTGGGTTTAGGATGGCCACGGGCCGGGACGTGTCCCAAGGAGGCCGTGCCAGCTTCCCTGTAAGGCCCCATGCCCTTCCCGGCGCAGCTGCGTCGGCAGCCCTGGGGGCTCCTTCTGCTGCCCTGAGCCCGCAGAGCAGGGCAGCGTTTGCTGATGCTCTGAGCCCTTCCTAAAGATCCTGGGGGGCTGCTTTAGACACCTGGGGCCAGGCATTCCTTCCAGCCTGGGCCACTTTGGCTGGGCTGGGGGTGGCCCCAGGGCAGGCGGCAGTGTGTGCAAGGGCGCTTTGTGACACGCTGCAGCACGGTCACCGTGGCATGGAATGGAACCCGGTGTCCAAGGGCCCTTTGTGACACGTGGGAAATAGAAGCTTGCCCGCATGCTCGGAGCACGTGACGGGACAGGACAGAGCAGTGCTGTGAGGAGCCCCCACACAGCACGCTCGTTCGTGTCCCACCCGGAGCTTTTCCGAGGCGTTGTTACTGCAGCTGACTGCGAGGCCAGACTGCGGGACTTGGTGACTCAGAACTTTTCCAAGGCATCTCCCATTCAGTGTCAGTGCCATCAAGTCCAGACCGTGGGATCTGGTCACCTAAATTGTTAATGAGGAGTCTTCTGTCATTGTGGCAGGAGCCCTAAAGACCAAAGTGCAGGACTTCCTGTCCTGCAGCCTTCCTGAGGCTTCCCTGTCGCAGGTGCCTTGAAGGCACAACTGCAATTGTTGCCTTGGCGATATCCTGAGGCATCTTTCTAGAAGGTGCCGTCAAGGCTGGGTGGTGGAATGGCAGACAGATTTCTCAGCCCTTTCAAAGTGTTCAGGGGGAAAAAAAAGAATGACCCTGGAGCTGCCCAAGCACAACAGCCTGAAGATCTGGAACAGATCCAGACACTGAAGGATGGTGAGTAGCAGAGCTGGGCCACAGGGCTGATGGCTACAGCCAGCTTGGCCCCATCCCATCCCATCCCATCCCATCCCATCCCATCCCATCCCATCCCATCCCATCCCATCCCATCCCATCCCATCCCCTGGGGACATGCCCATGGACAGGATGGAACAGGGCCCGGGCAGACACCCCGCAGTGGCTTTGCTCCATCCCCTGGGCCATCCCGGGGCTCTCCCAGCCTGGGGAGCGCAGGGCTGCGCTGTGTTCTCCAGCCTCTCCCGCAGCCCCTCAGCTCTGGCTGCGCTCGCTCTTTGCCAGATGCAGCCCTGGACAAGACACAAGAGCAGGAACCCGGCCCTGGCCACTTCCGCAAAACCCTGAAGGTACCTGCAGCCACCCCCACCTGGGCTGGGCCTGCTGTCCCTGCTCAGCCGAGCACCATGCTTGGAGCATGCCATGCAACGTCCCTGCCTTCCCTGTCCTTTGTTCTGCTGCAGAGGTTACAGAAGTTCCTGCACATTCGGCGTAGGAAGACCAGCACCTCAGCAGCTGCGGGTACAGCTGAGCCTGACTCGGGGCTGACCGAGCTCCAGGCAGAGCCTGATGTCAGCCCAGATTTGGCTGAGTGCTCACAAGACTTTGACACCTCAGTGACTGAAAGCTGGGCAAAGGCTCTTCTCACATCAATGACGGAGGATGTGGTCATCACAAACAGTGACAATGAAGAGACTGAGGACATCTCAAATACTGGCACCATGCCCACTCCCATTGTGATTCAGGCTCCCACTATGGATTTTTTTGAGGACACTGCTGTTCCTTCTCAGCAGCAGGTAAGCAGCCTGGGGCCAGGCCTGGAGGCCTGCCAGGATTGTGTGTCCCCTCAAGCCATGGTCACTGGGCCCCCTCAGCCTTTGAGACCAGCACAGTCTCAAAGGGACCGGAAGGGAAGCCCTTCTTGGGGGAAGCTGGGCAAGTTGCTGCCTTGGACAGCACTCAAAATCTCCCCCATGCCTCCTCCAGGTGTCAGCCATTGTGAGGAGCATCCACCAGAGGCTGGTGTCCCATGGCACTGTGGATGCCAGGCTGCAAAGTGACATTGTGAGGCTGGCTGAAGAACACCCTGCTGACGTGGTGCTGACCCTCCTGTGCTGTGCCCCAACGTGTGACAGGTACGGGGCCCACGTGCCTGCACAGCTCAGGGCTCACCAGCCTTTGGGGCCCATGGCCCTGCACAGCCTGTGCTCTGGGCTCTGCCAGACAGGCAGAGAGGTCCAGGACCCTGGGGCCCCTGTGTTTCCTGAGCCTGCTGCCAATGCTCCCTCCCTGCCCCTCAGGGCACCGGGGCTCTGTCACCTGGGGCCCCACAGCTGCACAGGGCATGGTACTGGGACTGAGATGCCCCTGACACAGAGCTCTGATCCCACAGAGCTGCTGCAATGATATGGAGAACCATTGGCTCATCTGGACCAGCAATGGAGAAAGTGCTGCCAACACTGGTCCGGGTAATGGAGGATTGGCCACTGCACAGCGCATGCACCTCTGATGGGGATGACACAAATGTTCCTGCCCTGGCTGTGAGTTTCTGGATTTGGCCTCCTCTTGCCCCTCGGTCACCTCCCCAGCAGCTCTCCATCCTCTCCATGCCTCAGGCGCTGGGCTGAACCCGGGGCTAGGGGCAGGCTCAGGGGGAACCAGGCCCACTGCTCTTCCTGCATCTGCCCTTGGGCCCTGCCCCATGGACACCTCGGCACTGAGCGCTGTCTTGGGCTGCTTCTTTTGCAGGCAACTCTGGTGATCTGGGTGATTGTGCCTGAGTGCCACAAGGCGATGATCCCATATTCTGGGCACCTGTTTGTGGCTCTGCTCTTCCATGTTGTCATCACCACACAGCAGATGCTACCAGAGGAAGTTGATACCTTCTGGAGAGCATGCCAGGAGGAACACCACCTTCCTAGCAAACCCAACAGGTCCCATTCCTCCTGTCCTTCCCATGCCCTTGTGGCCAGTGCCAGTGCTCCCAGTGTGACCTGGGCTTTGCTCTGCACACAGGTTTGCAGTGCAGGCCATGAAGGCTCTGCTGTGCCGGCTGCGCTGTGACAATGAGGTGATGGCTATGGAGCGCAAGCGTGGTTGGAAGATGCTGCTGTGTGCTGACACCCAGCACTATGCTGTGGGTCTGCTGGCCAGGTGAGACCCCCTTGTCCCCATTGCCCCCGGCATTTGTGCCCTGTGCCCCACTCAGTCCCTGTGGTCATGGGCCAGAGAGCTTCGTCACTGAGGGACAGCCAAGGAGACTGGAAAAGGCTGGGAGAGGAGGGTGCCCAAATGAGCTGCCTCATAAAGCACCTACATCTCTTCCAGGGATGCTGGGGAAAGACCAGACCTCTGTGAGTCAGTCCTGGGAGAGGTTTAGCACACTCACCTCAGGGTCTTGGTGTCTTTTTCTCCCCTTCCAGGGAGATGTTCCGTATCTTTATGCCCTTGTGTTCCCTCATTGCAATCCATCTACTCAAGCGACTGCACAGAGAAGAGCCACGCTGGGATCTGCCCTTCCTGGCATTCTTTGTGGAGGTGAGCCTGGTGGCCAGCGCTGCCTGGCTGAGATGCCTCCCAGCTCTCTGCCCTCTCACAGCCACAGCTGCCTGGGACGGTGCCCACGCCCTGTGCTGCGGCTTGGGCCCAGCCCTGTGCGCTTCTGGGCTCCTGCTGGCCGGCTCCCCTGTCACTGCCCTGTGCCTTTCAGGTCTTTCAGTGCCTAGACTTGAGGAAATGTGGTGACAGCACACTGGAGATCATGTCAAGGCACCTGCAGAGTGAGTGCAGGGAGCGGCGGCGCCTGGCACTCAGAGGCCTTGTGGTGCTCAGCAAGGATCCCTTGAGGGTGAGAAGGGGGCAGTGGCTGAAGTTGTATGAGCAGTGTGGGGTTGGGGAATGCAGTTCATTTGTCTTGGCTGGGCTTCAGGAGCTGAGGCAGCTGCTCCCAGCTCTCCTGACTCACCTGCCCCAGTGCTTTGGCTCAGGCCTTTGGCCTGTGGGCCCTGCAGCTGCAGGGTGGCCTTGCCGTGCCAGGGCGGTGGTGGCGGTGCAGCCGTCCGTGGCTTTCCAGCACTGCCTTGTGTTCCACACAGGCCAGAAGAATGTGCAGTCTGTCTAAAAACCTTGTGGAGCTCTTGGGTGATGCAGAAGGATATGTTGTCAGCATGACTCTCTCTGTGCTCACAAATATACTTGAGAACGAACACATCCTGATATCCAGCACCACTGCCCCGAAGCTGGCTGAGGCACTCCTGCCGCTCTTTGACTGTGTAAGGCTCTTGTGTCCCCTGCAATGGGCACTGGTTGCTGCCCAGAAATTTTGTGGATTTTCAGGCCTTTGCCCAGATGGGCTCAGAGAAGTTGGTGCTGAGGTATTTTCCTTTTTTCCAGGATGACATCGATATGCAGCTGCTCTCCCTAAATCTCTTCTTCAAGGTGATGGACTTGGTAGTGAACAAAAGGAAAAAAACTCTGAAGAAGATTGTGAGCCAGAGCCTGCTGCCACTCTTCTTTCATTGCCATGATGAGAACAAGCGCGTGGCAAAGGTGAGGTTTTGAGTTATGCTGGTGCATACCTGGAAAGGGGTCTCGGATGTCTCCTGGTTGGCTTCTCCCAGGCTCAGCCTTCTGCTCCTTGCCTTGGCACAGGGAGGCAAGTCCTTTTCTTGGGCTGCAGTAGCAGCTCCACATCTGTGCTCCTCTCCAGGCCTCTCGCAAACTGCTGCTTTGTGTGGTAGAGTTCCTGAAGAAGAGGAAGCTCAAGCAACTACTTGAGAGGGAGAAGATGTTGAAGTTTGCCAACTGCCTGGTAAGGAGGGCCTGGAAGCCCCAGGTTCAGCCTGGAGAAGGCCCCTGAGGGCGGCGCTCAGTGTGCGGGGCCGAGCAGCTGTGCCCCTGCCCGCTGCTGCAGCCAGAGGCCGCGCGGGCTCTTCTCCAGGCTCCCGTGGGCCCCAGCCGGGTGCCCATGGAGTCCCGGCTCGGCGGGGCTGCGGGGCAGCACCGCGGCTCCCCGGGCAGCAGCCGGCCCCCTGCCCCCTGCCCTCGGGAGCCCTTGGCCAGCGGCTGCAGGCCGCGCCTCAGGCCTGTGCGGCCAGGGGAGGCCGGGGCTGGGTGCAGGCAGCGCCCGGCCCAGGGGCGGAGCCCGCGCCAAACCTTCCCTCCTGCCGCTCTCTGCAGCTGGCAGAGGACAGGAGCAGAGCAGCCAAGCACCTGCGCCAGGCCCTGCGCTACCTGCGGAGCCCACAGGAGCCCCTGCGAGAGGTGGCCGTCAGATTCATAGGTGAGCCACGAGCCCGGGCTCCCTCCCTGGCCCAGCCCGCCGCAGTTCGGCCCCAGCCCCGCCTGCTGCCCCGGCAGCGCCAGCCGGGCCCGGCGCCGTGGAGCCCCGCCCGGCCTGGGCATTGCTGCTGCCGCCCTCTGGCAGCCGTGCCCTGGGGCGGCAGCGTGCGGCAAGGGCCCGGGCTGAGCCCTGCCGGGCCAGCAGCCCGTGTGGCCACAGCGCCAGCAGCGCCGCTGGCAGGGAGCTGTGCCGCTGGCGCCGTGACAGGCTCTGTGTTCACAGGGTCTGCCAAGGTACTCATGAGGGGCCAGAAGGAAGAGCTCGAGGTCCTCAATGAGGGTGAGTGCCGGAGCGGGCTGAGAGCAGGGGCTGGCAAGGGGAGCTGCAAGCCCTGCCCAGCTGCGGCAGACTTCGCTCCCTCTGCGGACGAGGGGTGGCGTGGGCAGAGCACCATGAGATTTCAGGGACACAGGCCAGGGGCTTCGTGAGCAGCCCTTTGCGGCTGATCCTGCTGGCACCTCCTCTCTTGTGGCCTATCCAAGAGCTGACTTGGACAATCACTTGGCGTGAGGTTCTCCTAGGATTCCTGCAGACATGGGCCCTAACTGTAGCCATCTTCCTCTCTGTTTCAGCCATTCACACCCAGAAGAAAGGCAGTTTTTCCCACTGTAGCAGGAATATTCAAGCCCAGTTTACAAGCAGAGCTGAAGAATTTAGTTTATCTTCAGGATCCAGTGAATCAGTGACCCAAGAACAGCATTAGGAGACACTGAAGAGGACGCCATCTCCCATTGCCACTGGAGTTCCAGGCACAGATGATGATTGGCACAGCTGAGCTTTTGGGACACTCCTGTGGCTTCAGCCCTCTCCCTGCCTGTAGATAGATCCCTCCCTCCAGCTCTCTCACCGTGTCCATCCCCTTTTGTTCTGTTCCAGCTCATCCCTTTGCTTCGCCTTATATTAATAAACAGTTTGGCATCTTCACTTTGCCTGCATCCCTGTGGAGCTGAAGCAAATCCGGGGCCCTGGGACACACAGGCCCCTGCTGCCGTTCTCTGCCACGCTGTGTTTTGTGCACAGACCCAGAGGAACGGGGGCAGGTCAGGCTGGAAAGGTCCCTGTGCTGAAGGTGCAGTTCCACAGCACTGTGCAGTTCTACATCTTGCTGAGCACACTGAAGGCCAGCAGTGGGACAAGGAGCCGGTGTGTGTCAGGGACCAAAGTTGTGTCTAAGGCCCTGCCATATTTGGTCCCCTGTTGTGCACCTCAACAAGATAATGAAGAGCAGAGAACGAAGGCAACCTTATGGTTTACCTGGTGGAAATTTGACCCTTAAGGGAAACAATGGACGGGTCAATCAATGGGAAGTAAACCTGTGAAAGATAAAAAATGGAGCTGTGGTTGGCATGGAGGTGGTATCACAGGTCACAGCGGCCTCATCTCACGCACTGGCCAAGCATGAGATGAAGTCAGAACTGGAAAAACTCCACTCCAGAGAAGGAGATATCAGGCCTGATACTGGGGTAGAGGGACGAGAAGGACAAAATGCACACCCTCTTGATGGAGGGGATGCCCTGAATGTGGGTGGCCTGCCCCTTCCACTGAAGCACCATGCTCCATCTCCTGCTGCTGCTCAGTGGCTTTTCACCATTCCAGGGGTTGTACATATTCTTTGCAACAGCAACTGATATAACAAAACTTACTTCCAATCACAAGAGCATTTCAGACATTCCACATGGGAATCCTACAGAACCTGTACCACCCTTGTATTTAAAAGAGCCAACCTGAGTATGCTCTGAAGCCATCTGAGAGGGATTCCATGGCAAGCATCCACGGAGGGTAAAGGAGCTTGGAATGCTGGAAGCTTTCAAGAATAGCTTCCTGAAAGCACAGCAGCGCTCCATCCCTGCACAGGATGAGGAAGAGGGCAGCAGCAGAGAGCATCCGGGCTTAGCAGGGAGATCTGGCTGTGCCTGAGGGCAAATGAAGCAGCAGCACGGTGCCCGAGACTCGGACACGCGGCCGTGCCGGTGCCCGCAGCGCTGCCAGGCAGTGCCGGGATCCCGGCTGTGCTTCTGCTCCCCACAAGTGAGGAACGGCAGCCCCAGGCTCAGAGCCAGCCAGAAAGCCAACCAAGGGAGAGCAGAGGGAGGGCACCCTTCCAGTCTCTCTTGGACATGGCCACAAAACAGCCCCCGCTGCTTCTTCCTCCGCCTGCGTTTGGGCTGTGCTGGTGGCAGAGCCAGCCAGGTTGGGCTCTGTGTTCCAAAGCCTGTTGGGAGTGGGCATGAAAAGCGCTGTGTGCACAACAGAGAGTCCTGGAAGGTGCTGGCAAGAGCATCCTGCAGGAACAGGGCTCTGGTCCCTGGCCAGGAACAGCCTGGTTTTGGTGCCGTGAGCGCAGGCAGGAGTTGAGGCAGGTGAAGAGGCAGCGGGCAGCTTGTGTTTGTGGAGGGCCTGGGGCTGCACCTCTGAACCTGCACCTGGAAACTCACTTGGGGCAACAGGAACTAGAGCTGGTGTGGCTGTCCTGAAAGGACCTGAAGTCATTCAGCCTTGCCAGCGTTTCTTAAGGGTGTGTTGGTGCTCCCCAGGAAAGCCGCACATTTGGGGAAGCACCTTTGGAGGAAAGGGGCTTGCTTCTCAAGGAAAGTGCTTCCCAGGGAGCTCCCAGTGAGGCAGGTGCAAGTGTCACCTTTGGCTCTCTGTGCTCCTTTCAGTCCTTGAGGCCCGTTTCATTTGGCAGAGGGGCAGAGGAAGGGAGAAGGCAGTGCAGAATGAGAAAACAATTCCAGCACAGTGTAAGAGCTTTGGACAGAGACCAAGTGTTGGCAGCAGTTGCTCCAGGTGCTCCGACAATCAGCCCCCAATGCAGGTGGGCTTTGGCTCCCTGTGGCACAGAAGCCCCCCGGGGGCACAGGTCTCTGGAGCAGGAGACGGGCACCAGCGCTGCCAGAACTCGGGGGCTGGCAGCTCTGCTTGGGCAGGGACTCTGCCACAGCTGCTGCTGTCAGCGCTGCCCGGGCCCCAGGGCTCAGAGCAGCATTTGTGCCCGGGCCCACACGTTCCCTGTGCGTGTCACACCCGCGGGGTTAGGATGGCCACGGGCCAGGACGTGTCCCAAGGAGGCCGTGCCAGCTTCCCTAGAAGGCCCCGTGCCCTTCCCAGCGCGGCTGCGTCGGCAGCCCTGGGGGCTCCTTCTGCTGCCCTGAGCCCGCAGAGCAGGGCAGTGTTTGCTGATGCTCTGAGCCCTTCCTAAAGATCCTGTGGGGCTGCCTTAGACACCTGGGGCCAGGCATTCCTTCCAGCCTGGGCCACTTTGGCTGGGCTGGGGGTGGCCCCAGGGCAGGCGGCAGTGTGTGCAAGGGCCCTGGCTGGCACGCTGCAGCACGGTCACCGTGCCATGGAATGGGACAGGGTGTCCAAGGGCCTTTTGTGTGTCGTGTGGTGACAAAGGAGCTGGCGGTGACAAGAGCGGGCCACAGTGCTTGGAGCACGTGACGGGACAGGACGGGACAGAGCGGTGCTGTGAGGAGCCCCCGCACAGCGCGCTTGTTCGTGTCCCACCCGGAGCTTTTCCGAGGTGTTGTTCCTGAAGCTGACCTCTTGGCAGGGCTGCAGGCCTTGGTGGCCCGTCGCCTTCCGGAGGCATTTGTCTTGCAATTAGCCATTATTCCAATCAGTGACATGGAGCAGTGACTCCTGACAGTGCCCAAGCTGGCCTTGGTGGAGGAGCAGGAAGAAGAGCCTGAACCTGACGCAGCACTGGTGACCGAGGAGGTTGTGCCAATCCAGGTGCTGCAGGAGGGTGAGTGGCAGAGCTTGGCCACAGTCTGGTGCCTGCAGCCAGATTAGCACCATTAACACCTATTGACACCCATCCCATCCCCTAGGGACACTCCCATGGACAGGATGGAACAGGGATGAAAAAGTTAGGGAGCAGATTCCCCTGAGAGTGCCAAGGTAGCCTGGGCGGAGGAGCAGGAAGAAGAGCCTGAACCTGACCCAGCAGTGGAGACTGAAGAGGTGGTGCCATCGAGCCATTGCAGGAGAGTGAATGGCAGAGCTGGGCCAAAGTGCTGATGGCTGTAGCCAGCTTGGTCCTATCCCATCCCATCCCATCCCATCCCATCCCATCCCATCCCATCCCATCCCATCCCATCCCTGGTTGTCAAAGTTTGTATTTGAAAGAGTTTGGACTTGAAGGTCCGAGGTTGGATTTGGTGGTGAACAGTTGGACTTACTGGTCAAAATTTGGATTTGATGGTCCAGGGTTGCATTTGGTGGCAACACTGGAATACCATGGAATAACAGCATTCTAGGGGTTGGGAGTTTAGAGTCATTTGCTTCCCCTCACAACTTCCCATCAACACTGGCAATCCATGGAATAACAGCATTCCGGGCATGGGGAATTTGGAATCCTCCTGTGTCGTGAACGGCAGAGGAATTGCAGCACACAATATGCGTGGATGGCAAATCCCAAAGTATATTGAAAACTCACACATATTTATATTGGTGTTAATGAAGCTTATACATATTGCAAAAGCTGAGCTCATTATTGGTTAAAGCACACTTAGATCAACCACACCTACTTCTATCTTCTAATGATTATTTTGTTTCTATGTTTGCATTCTTCTAGCTTCTCTACCTAGGATATCTACATTTTCTGGCAAGCGATTTTCTCCCCCGTCTTCCCGTTTCAGCGAAGGTCACTATGACCTTTGTCAGTGATTGGACACCGGTTACATAATCCCCAGCTTGTTTCCCCTATCCTTATCCATCGGTATCACATTGAAATGTCCTTTCTCAGCTAACCAATTATCCAAAAAGCTCTCTACATTTCCCCCGTTTTTCTGTTGAACAAGCATGGTTTGATTAAATGCGGTAGTTATCATCTTTCGCACCATATTCTGCAAACATATACAAAAACAAGGCAAGACTAATACTAACAACAAAGCTACAATAGCTACTACAATGCTAACCTTAACAATAGAACATAACCATGATCCTAAGTTTAAAGATTTGAGCCATTCATCAATACCAAGGCCTGATTCTACCTGTAAATTCCCAGTTAACCTTCGTAACTCAGAGAGCTGTGAGTGTACAGATTGTGCATGATCAGAGAGATTCATGCAACACATGCCCTCAAACTCATCACAGCCATGGCCTTGTGCAAGTAAAAGAAAATCAATTGCAGCTCTATTTTGAAGTGTCGCATGGCGAATAGAATCTACATCAAGCAAAAGACTAGAAATCGCTAAAGAAGTTGCATTTGTTTGTTTAGCAAGCCAACACCCTAACCTATTTAAAATAGCATGAGCACCTGCTGCCGATACCCCTGGAGCTAAGAAAGATGCTGCGATTATGGCCGCTGGGGACCAAAACTTTACATCGTCCTGGCAGTCAGCTGCAAATGCATGAGCCATTCGTCTGCCTCTACGATGGCGGCGGCTCATGTTTAGTATCATGGACATGTTGGGTGTAAGTAGAAACAGCTGTCCAAGTGTACATGGTCCCCCGTGCAGCATTGATGGGATACCGGCCCAAGCACGGTCTCCACATATCAGGAAATATCCTGCTGGCAATTGAATAGGATCATTGGATGAGACTGACACTCTGTTGTATAATTGCACCAGGCCGATGCATTTCAGTAGACAGCCATGCTGGAAGTTACAACATTAGAGTGATTCTTGACTGACAGCAGGCTTCTATGGTTAAAAAATGAATGCATGCATCTGCCATCACTGACCCTAACAACTCCAACTCTTGGGGTTCCTGTGGTGCTATAGGAAAGTGGGAAATCCACTGATCCCAATTATCCACACTCGTCCTAGCATTGCTGACCTTACAAGTTGGTACATGTGAGGGGCATGGCCAGGGATCTGCTGGTAACCCAACCAAACAGGTTGTGAATGGATTGCCAGGAGAAGATAATGACAGGCAAATAGTCTCCTGTTTAGTTAGGTTTGCCAGGGTGACCCATATGTTAGTCTTGGGCTGAGGTGGGGCCCATGCCTGATGGTCTACACTGTCCCCAAAAGAAGCAAAAATTTAATAAAGCAACAACATAAAGTTTCCATCAAACACAGCTGCTCGGGTCCATTTAGCAGGTACCCACAGAGATCCTGTAGGGGTAGAAACACAAAGATATCCGCGGCTCCAATATAACACCTTAGCAGGACCTTGCCATTGTCCTGTTTTGGGATCCCTGTATCTCACCCATCTTTACACCATCTGTTTCATGTACATAGTGACGAATCACAGCAGGAACCTTATTTTCCCTAAAAACACACAGGTGGTTCAAAACAAACACTTTAACAATCTTTCTTGTGGCTCTCTGGTATCCATATATTTACTCAGATATCTTTTCAAGGTACCATTTGCTCTCTCCACAATCGCTTGCCCTGTAGGAGAATTAGGGATGCCTGTTATGTGTTCTATCCCCCACATCTGCAAAAATTGCTTTATTCTTTTGCTACAGTAAGCAGGCCCATTATCTGTCTTGATGCGCTGTGGCACTTCCATTACTGCAAAACAACTGCTGAGATGTCTCTCTACCTGCCCTGCTTTCTCACCAGTCTGTGCTGTGGCCCATATAAAATGACTGTGTCTATGGTAACATGTACATACTTCAACCTCCCAAACTCTGCCACATGTGTGACATCCATCTGCCAGGTCTCATTTGTGCTCAGCCCTCTTGGGTTAACTCCCAGACCTAAACCACAGCCTCCATTATGATGACTACATATAGGACAGGCTTTGACTATTGCCCGTGCCTCCTCCATAGGTATTTGAAATTCTCTATGGAGGCCTTTTGCATTCTGGTGGAACATGGAGTGTGCCTCCCTGGCTATGGTTTGTTTGGGAATCGGAGTTGCTTGTGTGATTGAGATTAATTTATCTGCTCGCATGTTACCTTCCCCCAGACCAATATCCCATTTGTGACTTCTGATATGGATAACACAAAAGGAATGCTTTCTTAGCTTAATTGCTCTCTGCAGTTGCATAAACAGCTCATGTAACCTCCTATTCTGAACCTCTTTTATAGAGGCATCCTCTATTCGCTCACACACGCCTGCAACATACAAAGAATCTGTTACAATGTTAAGAGGTCCAGAGAAATGCATCATGGCCCATACAACTGCCAATAGCTCCATCGTTTGCAAAGTGTCCAACTCAGTAGCTCGGAGTATATGATGATGCCATTGTCCCTCTTCTTGCCAGGTCTCTGCTGCAGTTTTGGATTTTCTTCCTGCATCTGTGTAAACAGTTATAGCATCCGATAAGGGCTTTAGTGATCTTTTTGGGCATTGAATCCAACCCCATTGTCCTATCATGACCCTTTTTGAACAAATCAGCTAAAATTTCAATTTTCTGAAGAAGAGTTTTATGTTGTTGAAGTGGAGGAGATATCCATTCCAAGGCCCATACCTCCCCCGTTTTTCTGTTATGCTGAGTAAGTGCATCCAGTAAAAATTTTGGTCCACACCAAACTGTCCGCTGTATAGGGAGATCAAAATCACATCTCCGAACACTGCCTTGTGTAACACAGTCCAATATCTGCTGCAGTGTCTCGAGGACGAAGAGCAATAGTAAAGAAGCAGTCCTTCAGATCAATAATCAAAAGTGGCCAGTCCCCTGGCAGCACAGCCAGATTAGGTAATCCTGGTTGAAAGGCTCCCATAGGCTCCATCAATAATGAGTGGTCCCTTTACTCCAGTTGGAACCTTTTCTGGGTGGATAGTCATCAGGGTTACTGTGGCTACAGTGCCAGGTCCACTCCGAGGCTCCCAGCAATGGCGGGCTGGAGGCAGGTTGAGCCGAAGCGGTGACAGCTGCTACTGGTGTCCGGACGCAGGGAGCTGGTGGCCGGGAAGCAGAACTGCGCCGGGCAGCTGCGGGGCGGGCGGACCCCCTGGAGCCCGCTGCCCCACGGGGGGTGGGAGGCCCGTCCTGCCGCCCTCCCGGCTCGGGGGTCGGGGCGGCTGCGGAGCGGAGCGGGAGGAGGCAGAGAAGGTGTAGGGTTTAACACCAGGGCAGGTGGCGCAGACGGCACGGCTGGAGTACGCGCGGGGTGGGGCTGCCGCCTGAAGCAGGAGCTGATAGCTGCAGGGAGCTGCCGTTTAGAGCAGGAACTAGCGTCGGCAGGGAGCCAAACCAGTCTCCGTAACTCCTGTTTCCTTCACGGGCTGCACTAGCCTGCTGGGCAGCTCTTTCCTCTGCCTGGTATTTCAAGAATTCAGCATGCACGACTCGCCATAACTTTCCCAACTGTCCCGCGGCTTTATCAGCATCTATGACTGCCTGCCAGAACTAATCCCCAAATATACGGCACTCTGATAACCTGTGCACTGCGTGAGGAGTCCAAAAAAGTCCTTGTGCATACCCATGAGCTAACAACCCATGAAGCTCTTTCTGCAAATCTATACCCTTAACCTTACGCTTTTATAAAAAGCTAGGAAATAAATCATATGCTGCTTGCCTTTCTTTATCCATGTCGAAGATAGCAGCGCGCTTCTTGCAGCCCTTGCAGGCTTCCGGCAGCACGTATCAGCCGGGGTCTCTGATGAGGTCCCCAGGGCACGGCACCTTCCCTTTTTCAGCGGTGCTTTTGCCGTCCTCAGCTGCAATAGGACCTGAACTCTGTACGCCGCTCGACCATGGCTGCCGTTGAATCACGTCCGGGGCTCACCATTTGTCGAGATCGGCGGAAGAAATGCCTCACACAATATGCGTGGATGGCAAATCCCAAAGTATATTGAAAACTCACACATATTTATATTGGTGTTAATGAAGCTTATACATATTGCAAAAGCTGAGCTCATTATTGGTTAAAGCACACTTAGATCAACCACACCTACTTCTATCTTCTAATGATTATTTTGTTTCTATGTTTGCATTCTTCTAGCTTCTCTACCTAGGATATCTACATTTTCTGGCAAGCGATTTTCTCCCGCATCTTCCCGTTTCAGCGAAGGTCACTATGACCTTTGTCAGTGATTGGACACCGGTTACATAATCCCCAGCTTGTTTCCCCTATCCTTATCCATCGGTATCACATTGAAATGTCCTTTCTCAGCTAACCAATTATCCAAAAAGCTCTCTACACTCCTGTTCCCCTCACAAATTCCCATGGAATCATGTCATTCTGGGCATTGGGAATTTATAAAAATGGCACCTTTGGTGCTCCAAAACGGACACATGTGTGATGGCATTGGATACTACAGGTGGGAAGGAAAACTGGGAATGGCTCCGGCAGCTCCACAATCTCCACCAAGCTCAGCATCCTGTCCGGAGAACTCTACAACTCAGGACTGCACCAAAAAACATGGAAAAATCAAGGCACTCAGGCGCACATTGGAAACAAAGTGTAACTGTTCATACTTTGCTTGCTTTTTATATTTTTAAGAGAATTTCCCTTGTTTTTTACTTTTCTCCCTGCTTTCCCCTTTTTTTTCTTTCTCTCCACCCTTTTTTAAAATTTCAACATCTTTTAATTTTCAACCCTAAAAATTCCCAGCAACTCAAGGGAAGAAACCAAACAACCCATGAAACCAAAGAAGTTTTTATCTCCAGGATAACACATAGCAAAATAAAGTTTTTTGAATTGTAAAATAAAACACTAAACTTTCATTTCCCAAAAAATCTACAAAGAAGAAATATTCAGAATCTTGAAACTTATTTATTACAATTGTTATTACTACTTTATTGTTATTAATATTATTCTTATTAATATTAAAATTTCTCCTTTTTTGAAATCCTTTTCCTGTTTTTTTATTTTTTAATTTTTAATTCAGGAATGAAGATGGGCAAAACCAGCACAGCATGAACAGGAGGCAACTTCCAGTCCAGTCAAAAAGGAAAAGTAGGATTCTCTTTGAAAAAAATCCAGTAACATTTAAAAAAACCTCTAAAATGTTCCTGAATAAAATAAAAAAACTTGGGCCCTCCCAGGCCCTGGTAACCTGTTGTGTTGGAATTTCTCCTATTGCGCCTCCAGGTTATTCTTCACAAGTGGATTCATTTGGAATTTTATCCTTCTTTTTCCCCATTTTTCCTTCTAAAAAACTCTTTTTTTCCAGTTCCTTTGTGCTTGTTTCCACCGAGTTCTCCTCATTTCCAGTGCTATATGGGATTTTCGGGATCTGGATTGTGTCCTGCTCTCTCCTTGGATCCCAGCCCCCTGAAATCCCCAAAAAATATCCCAAAAAACCTCAGAAGACTGAATCACCACATCACCACTGTCATTAGAGTGTTCCTAGAGAAGTGGGCAGAAAATTTGGGATGAACATTCCCTATCCAGCAGACCCATGAATTCCTGCAACGTGGAGGTGGGAAAAGCTGCTAAAATCGGGATCTTGCCTTTCCAGGAGCGTTTTTGAACCTGGTTTTATTCATTATCTTGTTGATGTGCACAACAGGGGACCAAATAAGACAGGGCCTTAGACACAACTTTGGTCCCTGACACACACAGGCTCCTTGTCCCACTGCTGGCCTTCAGTGTGCTCCGCAAGATGTGGAACTGCACAGTGCTGTGGAATGGCACCTTCAGCACAGGGACCTTTCCAGAGAACGGCAGCAGGGGCCTGTGTGTCCCAGAGCCCCGGATTTGCTTCAGCTCCACAGAGATGCAGGCAAAGTGAAAAAGCCAAACTGTTTATTAATGAAAAGTGAGGCAAAGGGATGAGCTGGGAGGTAAGAAAAGGGAATGGGCAGGGTCTGAGGGCTGGAGGGAGGGAGCTGTCAACAGGCAGGGTGATGGCAGGAGCTACGGGAGCTTCTCACAGGCTCAGCTGTGCCAGGCATCAGCTGTGCCTGGAGCTTCAGTGGCACTGGGAGATGGTTTGCTCTTCAGTGTCTCCTGGTGCTGTTCTTGGGAAACTGGTTCACCGGATCCTGAAGAGGCACCTAATTCTTCAGCTCTTCTGGCAAATTGGCTGTGAATATCCAGGTTACAGTGGGATGGACTAGTGTCTTTCCTTGGGACTTAAATGGCTGGAAAAGAGAGGAAGAGAGCCACAGTCAGCACCCACAACTGCAGGAATCCTAGGAGACGCTCCTGCCACTGTGTGCTGCTTTGTGCATCACGGACATGATGTTTTGGGAGAGGCTCCTGGCAGGTTCCTCCGTGTCCGATAGGAAACCAATCAAGGGTTGGTTTTGGGAACTGAGAATCTGGAAAGCTGTACATGAAAGCCTCTGTGAAAAACACATGTTACAAACAAAATAAACTTGGGAACTTTCTCTTTTCCCTTCTGGCCAACAAAGAGGTAACACAGCTGACCCAGCCTAGGCCTGGCTGAGGTCAGTGAAGAAGTCAAGTCCCAGATGGGAGGGATGAGGAGATGCCTTTAGTTTTAGGCTGAAATCCTCTTGTAAACATAGGGAGAAGGACACTTTTTTCCCTATAAGACATGAAGGTATGATTCTAGGACAAGTTTGAACAGAGACGGAGAGAAGAGTGATGAAGATCCTGTGCCCCCAGGAACAGAAGAAGATCTCTCTTGCTAGAGATGGAAGATGATTTTAGAGATAGATAAAGAGAACCTTTGCCTTGGAACAGCTCATCTTTAGAACAGTAGCCCATAAGTTGACACGGCACAGAAACACAGCTGTGGGAAAAGCTTGTGGAAAATGGGAGCGATTTCAGAATTGCAGATTTCCCTGCAGTGTGGCTGCTGTTGATGGAAATTGAGAGCAACTAGAGAACTGCTTTCTTGTGGAAAATCTCCATAACATTAACAAGAGGGACTTTTCTCCTTAAGTGAGCAGAAGAGAGATATTCTAGAGGTAGTAAAGTGACTCAAAATTTTGGTTTTGTCCCTTTACATCATCAGTGGGAAAGAAAAAGTTGTAGGGGGAGGAGAAATGTTCTGAAGGTTTTGTTCTGATTCTTATTACTCCTTCTTTTAGTTACTGTTAATAAATTTTTCTTCATACCCTTTTAAAGTTTGGAGCCTGCTTTGCCTTTCTCCTAATCCTATCTCACACAGAAAATTATGAACTACATTCTACTGGATGAACTGGTGATTAACCAGCACGGAACTTACCACACTAATTGGAACCTTGGCCAGGAAATCATCAATTAGTGAACCAAAACCACTACACAGGGGTGTCCCACTCAGCTCTTGCATCGGCCAGAAGAGAGGAGGGGGCAAACGGGATCAGCCGCAAGACGCTGGCCACGAATCCCCCGGACCAGTGTCCCTGAAATCGCTCGCTGTGCTCTGCCCAGGCCACCCTTCATGCACCCAGGGAGCGAAGGCAATGCAGCTCTCCCGGGCAGGCCCCGCTGTCAGCCCGGTGTCCGCACTCACCCTGACTGTGGGCCCGGAGCTCTTCCCTCTTCCCCCTGCGGCACCGCCCGGCGCTGCCTGTGAACACAGAGCCTGTCACGGCCCCAGCGGCACAGCTCCCTGCCAGCGGCGCTGCCGGGGCAGCAGGCGGGGCTGGGGCCGAGCGGCGGCGGGATGGGCCGGGGAGGGAGCCCGGGCCCGGGGCTCACCGATGATCCTGACGGCCGCCTCCCGTACCGACTCCTGTGGGCTATCCAGGAACCGCAGGGCCCACTGCATGTGCTGGGTCGCTTGGCTCCTGTCCTCTGCCAGCTGCAGAGAGCGGCAGGAGGGAAGGGTTGGCGCGGGCTCAGCCCCTGGGCCGGGCGCTGCCTGCGCCCAGCCCCGGCCTCCCCTGGCCGCACAGGCCTGAGGCGCGGCCAGCAGCCGCTGGCCAAGGGCTCCCGAGGGCAGGGGTCAGAGGGCCGGCTGCTGCCCGGGGAGCCCCGGTGCCGCCCCGCAGCCCTGCCGGGCCGGGGCTCCATGGGCACCCGGCTGGGGCCCACGGGAGCCTGGAGAAGAGCCCGCGCGGCCTCTGGCTGCAGCAGCGGGCAGGGGCACAGCTGCCCGGCCCCGCACACTGAGCGCCACCCTCAGGGGCCTTCTCCAGGCTGAGGCTGGGGCTTGCAGGCCCTCCTTACCAGGCACTCATCAATTTTCAACGGCTGCTCCGTCTTCAGCACCCTCTGGAGATCCGTCTTCTCCAAGAACCTGGCCGCACAATGCAGCGTTTCCCGAGAGGCCTGGAGAGCAGCAGAGACCCAGAGATGGCCCCACAGCCCAGGGCACCGGAATCACATCCCTGTGCCAAGGCCTGGAGGAGGCTGCAGTCCATGAGGTGCCAGGGCAGGAGGCAGCCAAGCCCCCTGCCAGGGATCCAGCAGCATCCCAGAAAACCTCACCTCTGCCACGTGTTGGTTCTCCTCATGGCAGTGCAAGAAGAGGGGGAGCAGGCTCTGGTTCACAATTGTCTTCAAGGGCTTTTTTCCCTCATCCACTACCAACTCCATCATCTTGCGGAAGAGGTAAATGGAGAGCGCCTGCACTTGGCTGTTGTCCTGGAGGAAAGGAGGAGGAAAATACTTAAGCATCAAATATCCTGTACTCCTGGGCAAACAGCTGAAAATCCAGAGAGCACAAAATTTCTGGTCAGCAGCAAGTGCCTATGGCTGGGGACACAGAGCCTTACATTGTCAAAGAGTGGCAGGAGTGCCTCAGCCAGCTTTGGGGCAGAAGTGCTAGATATCAGGAGATGTTTTTTCTGGAGCATCTTCTTGAACAGAGAGAGGGACATGCTGACCACCTCTCCATCTGCATCACCCAGAAGCTTCAGAAGGCTTCGAGACACGCTGCGTAGATGTTTGGCCTGTGTGGAACACAAGGCTGTGCTGGGAAGCCATGGATGGCTGCACTGCCACCACCACCCTGGCACTGCAAGGCCACCCTGCTGCTGCAGGGCCCACAGGCCAAAGGCCTGACCCAAAGCGTTGGGGCAGGTGAGGCAGGAGAGCTGGGAGCAGCTGCCTCAGCTCCTGAAGCCCTGCCAGCCCAAGGGGCAGCTTTCCCCAGCGCAGCTTCAGCCGCTGCCCCCTTCTCACCATCGAGGGATCCTTGCTGAGCACCACGAGGCCTCTGAGGGCCAGGCGACGCCTCTCCCTGCACTTGCTCTGCAGGCAACTTGACATGATCTTCACGACAGTGAGAGCACATTTCCTCAAGTCCAGGCACTCGAGGACCTGCAAGGCACAGGGCAGTGACAGGGAGCCAGCCAGCAGGAGCTCAGAAGTGCACAGGGCTGGGCCCAGGCAGCAGCAGCAGCAGCACAGGGCACGGGCACCGTCCCAGGCAGCTGTGGCTGTGAGAGGGCAGAGAGCTGGGAGGCAGCTCAGCCAGGCAGCGCTGGCCTTGAGGCTCACCTCCACAAGGAATGCCAGCAAGGGCAGATCCCACCTTGGCTTTTCACTGCTGAGCAGCAGGAGAAGGCGATATGCAACATGGGAACACAGGGGGGTCAAGGCATAACGCATCTCCCTGGCAGGGGGAAAAAAGGCACCAAGACTCTGAGGTGGGGGGGCAAACCTCTCCCAGGACTGACTCACAGAGGTCTGGTCTTTCCCCAGCATCCCTGGAGGGCATGTGGGTGCTCTGGGAGGTGGCCCTTCTGGGCCCCCTCCTCTCCCAGCCTTTTCCAGTCTTCTTGGCTGTCCCTCAGTGACGAGGCTCTCTGGCCCATGACCACAGGGACTGAGTGGGGCACAGGGCACAAATGCCAGGGGCATTGGGGAGCAGGGGGTCTCACCAGGCCAGCAGACCCATGGCATAGTGCTGGGTGTGAGCACACAGCAGCGTGTCCCAGCCACGCTTGCGCTCCATAGACATCACCTCATTGTCACAGCGCAGTAGGTAGAGCAGAGCCTTCATGGCCTGCACTGCAAACCTGTGTGCAGAGCAAAGCCCAGGTCACACTGGGAGCACTGGCACTGGCCACAAGGGCATGGGAAGGACAGGAAGACTGGGACCTGTTAAGCTTGCTGGGAAGGCGGTGTTCCTCCTGGCATGCTCTCCAGAAGGTATCGACTTCCTCTGGTGGCATCTGCTGTGTGGTGATGGCAACATGGAAGAGCAGAGCCACAAACAGAGGGTAGAAAGAATGAATCGTTGCCTCATGGTACTGAGGCACCTGGACCATCACCCAGATCACCAGAGTTGCCTGCAAAAGAAGCAGCCCAAGACAGCGCTCAGTGCTGAGGTGTCCATGGGGCAGGGCCCAAGGGCAGATGCAGGAGGAGCAGTGGGCCTGGTGCCCCCTGAGCCTGCCCCTAGCCCAGGGTTCAGCCCAGCGCCTGAGGCATGGAGAGGATGGAGAGCTGCTGGGGAGATGACCAAGGGGCAAGCAGAGGCCAGTTCCAGAAACTCACAGCCAGGGCAGGAACATTTGTGTCATCCCCATCAGAGGTGCATGCGCTGTGCAGTGGCCAATCCTCCATTACCCGGACCAGTGTTGGCAGCACTTTCTCCACTGTTACTCGTGATGAGCCAATGGTTCTCCATATCATTGCAGCAGCTCTGTGGGATCAGAGCTCTGTGTCAGGGGCATCTCAGTCCCAGTACCATGCCCTGTGCAGCTGTGGGGGCCCAGGTGACAGAGCCCCGGTGCCCTGAGGGGCAGGGAGGGAGCATTGGCAGCAGGCTCGGGAAACAGAGGGGCCCCAGGGTCCTGGACCTCTCTGCCTGTCTGGCAGAGCCCAGAGCACAGGCTGTGCAGGGCCATGGGCCCCAAAGGCTGGTGAGCCCTGAGCTGTGCAGGCACGTGGGCCCCGTACCTGTCACACGTTGGGGCACAGCGCAGGAGGGTCAGCACCACGTCAGCAGGGTGTTCTTCAGCCAGCCTCACAATGTCACTTTGCAGCCTGGCATCCACAGTGCCATGGGACACCAGCCTCTGGTGGATGCTCCTTACAATGGCTGGCACCTGGAGGAGCCATGGGGGAGATTTTGAGTGATGTCCAAGGCAGCAACTTGCCCAGCTTCCCCCAAGAAAGGCTTCCCTTCCCGCCACACTGTGCTGGACTCAAAGGCTGAGGGGGCCCAGTGACCATGGCTTGAGGGGACACACAATCCTGGCAGGCCTCCAGGCCTGGCCCCAGGCTGCTTACCTGCTGCTGAGGAGAAACAGCAGTGTCCTCAAAAAAATCCATAGTGGGAGCATGAATCACAATGGGAGTGGGCATGCTGCCAGTATTTGAGATGTCCTCAGTGTCTTCATTGTCAGTGTTTGTGACGGCCACATCCTCAGTCACTTCCTTGTCCACCTTTGCCCTGTCCTTGTCCATTGCAGCCTCAGAGTCTTGTGAGTGCTCAGCCGAATCTGGGCTGACATCAGGCTCTGCCTGGAGCTCGGTCAGCCCTGAGTCAGGCTGGGCTGGGCCCTCAGCTGCTGAGGTGCCGGTCTTCCTACGTCGAATGCGCAGGAATTTCCGTAACCTCTGCAGCAGAACAAAGGACAGGGAAGGCAGGGACGTTGCATGGCGTGCTCCAAGCATGGTGCTCGGCTGAGCAGGGACAGCAGGCCCAGCCAGGTGGGGGTGGCTGCAGGTACCTTCAGGGTTTGGTGGAAGCAGCCAGGGCCGGGTTCCTGCTCTCGTGTCTTGTCCAGGGCTGCACCTGGCAAAGAGCGAGCGCAGCCAGAGCTGAGGGGCTGCGGGAGAGGCCGGAGAACACAGCCCAGCCCTGCGCTCCACAGGCAGGGAGAGCCCCGGGATGGTCCAGGGGATGAAGCAAAGCCACTGCGGGGTGTCTGCCCGGGCCCTGTTCCATCCTGTCCGTGGGCATGTCCCCAGGGGTAGGGATGGGATGGGATGGGATGGGATGGGATGGGATGGGATGGGATGGGATGGGATGGGATGGGATGGGATGGGATGGGATGGGATGGGGCCAAGCTGGCTGTAGCCATCAGCCCTGTGGCCCAGCTCTGCTACTCACCATCCTGCAGTGTCTGGATCTGCTCCAGATCTTCAGGCTGTTGTGCTTGGGCGGCTTCCGGGTCATTCTTTTTTTTCCCCCTGAACACTTTGAAAGGGCTGAGAAATCTGTCCGCCATTCCACCACCCAGCCTTGACGGCACCTTCTAGAAAGATCCCTCAGGATATTGCCAAGGCAACAATTGCAGTTGTGCCTTCAAGGCACCTGCGACAGGGAAGCCTCAGGAAGGCTGCAGGACAGGAAGTCCTGCACTTTGGTCTTTAGGGCTCCTGCCACAATGACAGAAGACTCCTCATTAACAATTTAGGTGACCAGATCCCATGGTCTGGACTTGATGGCACTGACACTGAATGGGAGATGCCTTGGAAAAGTTCTGAGTCACCAAGTCCCGCAGTCTGGCCTCGCAGTCAGCTGCAGTAACAACGCCTCGGAAAAGCTCCGGGTGGGACACAAACGAGTGTGCTGTGCGGGGGCTCCTCATGGCACTGCTCTGTCCCGTTGTGCCCCGTCGCGTGCTCCCAGCTCCCGGGCAAGCTTCTATTTCCCACATGTCACAAAGGGGCCTTGGACACCGGGTTCCGTTCCATGGCACAGTGACCGTGCTGCAGCGTGCCACCCAGGGCCCTTGCACACACTGCCGCCTGCCCTGGGGCTGTCCCCAGCCCAGCCAAAGTGGCCCAGGCTGGAAGGAATGCCTGGCCCCAGGTGTCTAAGACAGCCCCACAGGATCTTTAGGAAGGGCTCAGAGCATCAGCAAACGCTGCCCTGCTCTGCGGGCTCAGGGCAGCAGAAGGAGCCCCCAGGGCTGCCAACACAGCTGTGCCGGGAAGGGCATGGGGCCTTACAGGGAAGCTGGCACGGCCTCCTTGGGACACGTCCCGGCCCGTGGCCATCCTAAACCCACGGGTGTGACACGCACAAGGAACGTGTGGGCCCGGGCACGAATGCTGCTCTGAGCCCTGGGCCCCCGGCAGCGCTGACAGCAGCAGCTGTGGCAGAGTCCCCGCCCAAGCAGAGCTGCCACCCCCCGAGCCCTGGCAGCGCTGGTGCCCGTCTCCTGCCCCAGAGACCTGTGCCCCTGGGGGGCTTTGTGCCACAGGGAGCCAAAGCCCACCTGCATTGGGGGCTGATGGCAGGAGCACCTGGAGCAACTGCTGCCAACACTTGGTCTCTGTCCAAAGCTCTTACACTGTGCTGGAATTGTTTTCTCATTGAAGTCATTTGCCGCAGGACAAAAACATCTTTACCTTGAAAACACCGAAGAATCTGGCATTAAAGAATCCTCGCTTCAGGAAAGCTTTACCTCTCATTGCTCAACTCGCTCGAGTAGTTCAAAAAAACTGCACACTTCCCAAATTAATTGAGATGCCCTAAGAACATTGTGAGAAACAAGGCTCACTTTTAAAATTTCAAAGGTTTATTACACCTTAACAAAAATACAACAAAGAGCGATTAAGGAAAAATTACAAGACTGCGAGTCTCCATCAAAAGCCACGTGCTCATCTACAAAATGGATGCTCTGCCTTTTATACCCTTAGCCCCTCTCAAAGTTTTGTCAGTCAACTCTTTCCCTGCCATCCAATGGTGGAAGTCACTTTCTTACACCTTGACTGGAGGTCAGGTGTTGCCATGCTCTGCCTCCTGGTAACAAGCTCTCCCTCCTCTAAATGCCCCACTAGTGACAGCAATAAGGGGGGAAGGGAAAGAGTACTATGGAGAGAACATGCAAAAATAACATAACTGTACAGCTATAAAAATTCTCTTACCGTACACATAATATTCATCTCTTAATTGTGAGAGCCAACTATCTCCTCATTCATTTAAAGCAACGTGAAAGGTTTTCAAGGTTGCTTCCAACTCAAAGCAGTAACTCATTTGCCTTAATGTCAACCACTGAGAGTCACTTTAGAAAACGTAACACAGAAGCAAAAAAAATGGCCATCCATTGGTTTGCAAATGTTTTTCTGTGAAGGGATGATAATACCATAATTCTAAAGGAATAAAAGCCCTCATGGAATGAAAGTCCAGTCAGTGTTACAAAAGGAAACGGAACAAATGAGTAGATTCCAAAAAGGTCAGTCCTCCCCCGGTAGAGATAACTTAGTGGCCAATAAAGTGCAGCTCTGCCTTCTTGTTCCCTGCGGGAGAATCACGACCTGGGGGCCACGTTTGGACACTTTGGCAGGACAGGGACTGGCTGTGGTATAAGGTGTGTAATAAAGAGAGGGAGAACAAGGAGGAAAGAAAATCCAGGAAATGCAGATTGTTGGTGGAAGATTAGGATTTTCTTTGAAGGATTTTGTTTGGTTCACTGGAAAGACGAATGGCTTTGAGCTGCAGAAAATGAGCACCCACCGGCACTATCAGGGAGGACTAGAGGAAGGGCAGAATATGTCCCTGGATGAACTGCTTAGAAAGATACAGCAAGTGTATGTAAAAAGGGATGCTGAAAAGGAGGAAGCAAGGACAAAGGTGATGGCAGAATTTTTACAGCCCCGAGGGCCCCAGGACCCAAGTGGTTCCCCATAATAGAAGGGACAGGGTCGGCTACAAGGAAGTGGCAGAAGCATTCCCTCCTCAGCAGGGGAGAGCCAAGCCAAACAGCAGCTGGGAAAGAATCAGTGTGCTATCTGCTGGGCAGAGGGACACTGGGAGTGGGAATGTTCACAAAAACAGCTGGACCCTCAGGAGGAGGAAGTCCAGGGGATAATGGAGATGGATTATTAGATGTGTCAGGGGCTCCCATTGTAGCAGGGACACACCACACCAGAGCCCTTGTTAACTTTTAAAGTGGGTTCAGATGGAGAGGAGGTGTGTTTCCTAGTAAAGACAGGGGCTTCTCCATCCACCTGAAATTTTCTCCCTAAGGTGGGAGAATTGTCAAAAATATCTTCAATTATTCAAGGGGTTGTGGGAATTGTAGTTTACTCGGTAGGCTTGGAAGTTTGAAAGCATCTTTCTCTGAAGGAATTGTGGATATTGTGGTCAATGGGTTTAGGGATTTAATTCCTTTGTCTATGTGGGGTTTTGTGCAGAGCTGACAAGCTCCTGTTTGGAGGGGACCCATGCCCCTGTGCTTTTTGTGTTTTGTTGTTAAAAGCCAGAATTGGCAGGTTTCAGTCCTGAAACCAATTCTGCAACTCCACCAGTCTGTGGTTTGTTGTGGAGAGCTAGAATTGGCAGTTTTAGTCCTGAGGCCAATTCTGTAGCGGCTGCCTTGTGGAGATGGTGTTGTCCCTATGCAGGCCTAGGTATTTATCATGCAGCTTCCTCTGTGGGGGCTATAGGAAAACTTCAGGGGAAAATATTTTGTTATTCTTCCTCGGTTAATTTAGTAGTCGCCTCCCTACACCTGGGGCGGACTTGATGAAAAAAAAAAAAAAGGGGAAATTGGCTACTGAAAAGATGATTGGTTATTAAAAAAGTGATTGGTTGTTAAGAAAGGCTCTAGGCAGTGGCATTGCTTGCTGCAGAACTTGATCATGTCCAAAAGGCAAGTCAGTGGAATAAAAGGAGCAAGCTGCTAAGGTGAACTGCTCCAGGGTGAGAAGCAAAAGCCTGCTAAAACCCTGAAATAAAAGCAACTCAGATGCTTAATTCACAGACTCCAGCTCTTGCAAAACATTTTAAAAGAAGTCTCACTCCCTCCGCTGAACAATCTATTGGAGGAAACCCCACTGAACACCTGTGGGAAACAACAAAAGGTGGAGGAGGGTGGGGAAGAACACACGCTCATCCCTCTCCCCACTCCAGGCACGTTAACGTTACAAAAGCTAACCCTATAATAAATAACCCTGCATTTACTGCCAACTCTGAACCTGGAGATGTCTCGTTCACTGATACTTCAGCCCAAAACATTGATGGTAAAAGTATAGAGCTGTTACACCCCAGGTTGCAGCTTAGCTTATTGAGTTTCTTATCAGTTGACCAGAGTGTTTTGTTACTTTTGACATGTAGGGGTCATGTCAGGTCTGGATGGTTTTGTTTAAGCCTCAGCTGGCACTGGGAACACTGTGTGGGCACTGGGCACTGAGAATACTGTTCCACCTCTTTCAGGGCAATTGCCAGCCTCAGGTTTGTGCTGCAAAAAACAATTTCCATTGTGCCTTATTTCACAATGTAACCATTGATCAAATTGTGTGCTGTGGACCAATTTTTATCTTGCTGACTTTTGTCAGCTGATCCACTTGATCATTCTATGATATTTGTAAAATCTGATAGTCCGCATGGGTTTTAACCCATCCTAGATGGATTTGTTAAGATTGAGTTTGTAAAAACAACCATTCAAATCCTCCCTTTGCCAAACCTCTTTTCCATTCACTTGCCAATGAACATTTCCCCTGACAAAATCACCGTGTGGCACCGACTGGGCCAGGGCTCCATGGGCACCCGGCTCGGGCCCACAGGAGCCTGGAGCAGAGCCCGCGTGGCCCAGGGAAGAGAACGGCTTGGGTAGGGGCACAGCTTTTTATTGAGTGTAAGAAATGTTTCAGTCTGCTAAAACTTCAGCAATTGCAAGTTCAGTTTCTAAGGCTGCCTTCTCAGAATAGTTTACATTAGAAAGCTTACATTACTCTTTAGTATCATATATCCTTAAAGGAGACCAAAAAAAATAATCTGTGCAGAATGACTGAGGAATGACTGTTACTTTCTTAAGCTAATTACAGTACCCAGTGCAAAGGGCTGCAAGTGTTGAAGGTCAGGATATTGCCAATACCTAGACATTAATAACTCATGTTAATATTAAGACTACAAGACAGCCATGTCTATCCCCAGCTACTACTTACAAGAGAGTGACATGTTTTTATAGGGGCAGGTGGGAGAACACGATTGGGATTTCCTGGCTAACAAATTTTCAATCCAAAGTACTAAGATAAATTCAAGAGCCAGAAGCACATAGTCACATAAAAAATAGAGAGATACAATTAGGAGCAGCCACAGTCTTAATCTGCCATTAGGTATCTACTGCAGGCCCTAAATTCCAGTCAGGAAACTTATGTGAGTTGTGTTTTATATGATGGTTTCACTTCCTCATCTCGTACAGCAATAGAATTGTGTGCATTGTAACTTCCCAAGAGCACAGAGAGTGCTCATAATGGTCCTTCTCAGCAGGAAATGTGGGCACATATTTAAGAAAAAACTGATGTGAATGTGTAACAGACTATATCTATAGAGATGAACTACCTACAGTTTGTAATTCCAAAAGAAAAAAAATTAAACACATCAGGGAAAATAAAAAGCAAGGCCAAAAGCAGAGTGCCTTTGAACTAAAAGCAACTATTAACTTACTTTTTCTATACAAGGCTTGACACCAGTCATGATAGATTCACCAAAAACTTTTCCATCTTTGCTTAAGGCTTTCCAGGCTTGAAGCTTAGACTGATATTGAATATGCATCCAGTTTCCTGTGTTGGACATCTGAATGAGATCAAGTGGAAATTGTGAAATGTAGTTTTTTAAATGCTTAATTCACAATGTTTTCTGACATAAGTGTCAAACTAAGACATACCACATGCTTGAATATGTTTCCATACTGAGCAAACTGTAGTAGAATATAGGAAGCTGATGCTTGAGGAAATCTGAAAGACAGAAAAAAGTACTTATAAAATTGAGTGGTTTAAGAATTCAGGTGTTAAGATACAACCCTATGAAGCATTTACAGAAATGCAGAAGAGAGCACTGTAATATCAGAAGCAGTGACTTGAGAAATACCACCTTCTAGGCACTTTAGCACACATCCCAACAGCAGAATGGTGCCTTTCTGACTAGAAAAAATCATGTGTAGCTCAATTTAAGGTGGCTAACTGAAATGTATGTGTTTGCTTGCTTTAACCATAGCTGTACTTGCAGCACATACCAATGCCAGACAACATCAATGCCCCCAAGGATTTTTCTCGTATGCTCTAAAGACTTCCCCCAGGTTTTTCCAATACTTTGGAAATCAACTTACCCAAATACACTTACCCATGTGTCATCAAGTTGATCTTCTGAAGGAAGGGAATCCCCTTGAGTATCAAAAGGATCCAGCTGAGCAGGAGATAGAGTAGTCTTCTTAGGCTGCCCAATACTTGCAGGGCTGAACATGCTTGAAGAAGCTGTTCAATTGAAATGATATTGCTGAACAGATTTCTTTTGCAAGACAGAGGTTTATTAGAAAAGAATACATTCAGTGTCAAGCATTTCACTTGGATGTGGAAGAGTTTGATGGGGATTTACTCACAGACAGAACAAGGAAGTCAATCCTAACTTCACAGCTGCAAACACACTAGGAAGTTTTTAGGACTAGCAACCTAGTGTTCTCTTCAACTTCAAAACACCAATAGCTTAATACAGTTGCCAAATAGGACCAGGCCAAAACAATAAAGCTTAGCAAGAAGCCACCAGTTCATACACAAGATATCAAACCTTGTGAAGATGGAAGGCAATCCATCAATCTCAGCTTCTTCACTCAATTACAACCACCTCTGTGCTCAGTTCAACACCACATTTGGAACAGGGAACAAGAAAAGCTGCTTGAAACTCAGACTCAGAAGAAATAATTATTTCCTACTCATACCCACACACCTTTTGAAAAGCTAACAAATACACCACCTCTTCATAAACTAGCAAGGAACTGATGCAGCTTGAACAGTGATGCTTTTTCTGTATTAAAGAAAGCAGTAAGAAAAGAGAACAGAAATTTTGACAGGACATCTACCTGCTCCTGGAGTTGATGGCAGAATTCCAGTGGATGGGCTTTGGGATAAAGTAAAGCTGGCCTGTATTAATATACAGAAAGTAACAAATGATTCTTATAGGTATACTGCTCAGATCAAGTGATTTAAACATTCAGGTAATAATATTAATTATTTGCCTTAAGTTATTCTTAACTTTTTAGAGAACAGATATTTGCATGTATATTTAACCAAAGATTACCAAGAGCTATTAATGACAAGTTATTTGACAGCATATTTGACATATGCTTTGTGAAACAAAGTAGCTTGAAGTGTCAATAATCAGAAACCTTCTTAGAATAGTTCAATGCACTACTGCTGCACTGTAATAATTCACACATTCATATGCATCCTGATGGGAAGGATATTAGTATCCTAATTTTATCAGCCCTTTCACTGCCTAAAGGGTTCAGAAATCATGGGAACATAACCTTCCCTTCTATGGAGACTATTACTAGACTTACTTTCCTGCTCAACTATTTAGTGCATAGAAGGAAAGAATACTTTGAGTTTTAGATGGTAGCACTTGTTTTTGTTTTTTTTTTTTAACATACGATTTCAACACTCCAAACAATTTTAGTCTACTTTTAGCCTGAATTATGGCATTTCTCAGATTCAAGATCAAACAGCCTGGAGATACCTGTTGACCTAGCAAGATAGGTTCTCTGTCGCAGACATCTTTCATGAAAAATCCTTTCTTAGGATTTTTCCTTGTGAGAAGCTGCAGTTTCAGCAACCAAAGTAAACAATGGTTATCTGCTGCTGTGGAATGCAACAGGTAGACCTGGGATTGGTCTCCTGTGGATGCTTGGATTTACTGACCACTCATGGCAGAGCTGGCTCTTGCTCTCTGTCTGAGACACAGATCTTTGTTATTCATTCTTGTCTATTCTTAGCTTAGCTAGCTTCTGAAGAAACCTTTTCCTTTCTATTTTCTTTTTAGTATAGTCTTAATGTAACATATATCATAAAATAATAAATCAAGCCTTCTGATCATGGAGTCAACATTCTCGTCTCTTCTTCATCCTGAAAACCCTTGTGACCACAGTCACAATTGGTGACCCCTTGACTGAGGAGGACAATCATAACTTCGTGAGACCACCAGAGGAGCATTGCTGCACTGGGTAAACCCTGAATGTGTGGCATTGATGGTTGCTTCACAAGTGACCACAGAAGTGGATTCTAGCCAGGAGCTGAAGAACTGAAGATTCGAATTTGGACAGAGTTCACAGCAAGGCTGACCACAAAGAGAACCTTCTGAAAACCCTCCAGGAAGATGTTCAGAAAGCTCAGAAGCACCATGCAGATAGCCAGACAGTCCTGGACACTGTCACAAGGTACTGTTGGTTTTTCCCCTCCTGAAGATGAGGCCATTCGCAGTTTGTGGCTGCTCATCTGGAGGACTTCTCCCCTAGAGGATGAGGTTCCATTCTCCTCTTCAGAGGAGAAACTTATTGCCCTCTGGAAAAAATGGGGTGAAGAGGATGGAATTCTCCTGTTGGAGACAGATCTCTATGAGTTTTTTCGATGGGCAAAGCTCTTTGGGTTTTTTACGAATGTGCTATATGCCCTCGATATGTTCATCTGGGAGTGTATGGACTCCATTTTCCAATTCTTTTTGGACCGTAGGTTCGGATGCCCCTCGATTTATCCAACCTTTTTGAAGCTCTTTCTAGTCTTGAAACGAAGAGCAGCTGTTTTTCCCTGGATTGCTAACTGCAAGGGGAAAGCCCCGTTCCCCCCGATTCCGGGGGAAGACCCTTTGGAGGGGGACGCTCTGCTGCTTTCCAGCCCCCCTGAACCACAGCGCGGGGGCGAAGTTTTGCCCGCAGCCAAAGTTTATTTTACTGCGTCTCCGGAGCATGCTCAGACGGAGCTGGTTTTTCCCCCCTCCCGTTGCTCTCAGGGGGATGGGAGTGGGCGGCGCCGCCCTGCCCAGCGCCGCGAGCGCCGCCCCAACCCGCCCCGCGTGGCCCCTTCCGCAGCCGTCCCTCCGGCAGAGCCTGTGGGTGCTCCGGCCACGGTTCCGCCGGCTTCCCTGCCTGCATCTGAGGCTTTAGAAACGCCGCTTCCCGAGGCTGCGCCGATGTTGCTGGGCAACAGCGATCCACCGCTCTCCCCGGCCATCCCGCTGCCTCCCGTGTGGACTCCACCACCTTCTGCGACTGCGCTTCCACGGCCGATGTCAGAGTCCGGAGCAGAAGATGCTGCCAACCCTGTGCCGCCCCCACCGCCCCCGCCGCCTCCCCAGGCAGCCCCTCTGCCCGCCCCGGCAGTTCTGCCGCCTGCAGGGACTCTGTCCTCCGTGTCTGCATCAGAGGCTGCCCTGGAGCGGGCGGCAGCTGCAGCGGCGCCTCCTGCATCCAGCGTGACTTCCTCCCCAAGCTTTTCGGGTTGTCCCAGGGCTGCCCCTACGGGGGGAGCTGGGACAGGGGAAGAGGGCATCAGCCTGTCCTTCCGTGGAGGAGGCATGGCCTGACAGCTGGCTGTGGGCGCAGCCCGGCTGCCTGGTTTCAAGATCAGCATTTTTGGCAGGTTGGGGGGTGTTTGGTCCGGGGTTTCCCCCTGGGGGATGCGAATCTCTCTGCCGCCCCTCGCGCGCCCCAGCAGCGAGGGGGAGGTGGGTCCCGAAAGTTCTGCCCCTGGTCCCCAGCCCAGAGGGGGTGGAGGTGGTGCCGTGAGGCAGATGGGAGGAACACCTGTTGCATTTGCATTGCAGAGGCAGAGGGCACAGCAGGAAGCGAGCATCGCTTGTCTGCTGTGGGGAAAGGACATCCCCAGACCCGAGACGAAGATTCTCGGGACAGCTTCTGTCTTCCCACTGCCGGCATGCCTCGGTGATTTTGGGGAAAGGAAGCATTTGGTCACCCCTTCTGCCATTGTACTGGCAGCAGGGTGCGGGTCTGTGCCAATGCAGAGCCTGCCTTGGGGGCTGGGCCTGGGCTGTCTGGCTTGGTTGCTTGGGCCAGGGCCACCTCCCAGCCTCCTGTTGGGTTTGGGGGCTTTGCTTCCCCCTTCTGGTCCTAGGCCACCTTTCAGTGGGCCAGGTCTGGGGTTCCTGATCCTTCCACATGGGCCAGGGCCCCCAAGGGCCTCTCTCTGGCTCCTCTGCTGCTGCTGCTCTTTCCGACAAGACAAAAAAAAAAAAAAAAAAAAAAAAAAAAAAAAAAAAAAAAAAAAATTGGTGAAAGAGCTGGCAGCAGCTCAGAGGCATTGAGGAGCCAGGGATTGGCTTCGGCCCAAGTTGTTCAATAAAGGGCTGTGGCAAGACATTTCAGAAATTTTCTCAAAATTCTTTGAAGACTGTCAATGGACTTTTGATAACTATTGATGGACTTTTTCTGTAGCAAGCCTGTTTCAGGACCAAAAGAAACTTTCAGATATGGCAAAGAGGAACATCTTCAAGCCATGGACTTTTCCTGAAACTCAGCTGCTTGGACTTGAATTTTCTTTGCATTGTTTTTTCATTTTCTTATATTATAAAATTGTTTTAGTGATATGATAGAATTTATGTTCTACGGGTGAAGAAATTCCAAGTGCATTCCACAGGAGCACTTGAGTGGAGTTTGATTGGCAACAGATAACCTGTCAAGTGTTTGTCTTTTTCTTCGGCATGAGTACAGCAGAGAAAATTACAAACACTTTTCCTTTTAATTTAACTAAAAAAAAAAAGGTGACATGTCGCAGACATCTTTCCTGAAAAATCCTTTCTTAGGATTTTTCCTTGTGAGAAGCTGCAGTTTCAGCAACCAAAGTAAACAATGGTTATCTGCTGCTGTGGAATGCAACAGGTAGACCCATGATTGGTCTCCTGTGCGTTTGGATTTCTTGACCACTCATGGCAGAGCTGGCTCTTGATCTTTGTTATTCATTCTTTTCTATTCTTAGCTTAGCTAGCTTCTCAAGAAACCTTTCCTTTCTATTGCTTTTTAGTATAGTCTTAATGTAACATATATCATAAAATAATAAATCAAGCCTTCTGATCATGGAGTCAACATTCTCGTCTCTTCTTCATCATGAAAACCCTTGTGACCACAGTCACAGGGAGTGCTCCCTGTGTCCAGCTGTCCCTGCAGGATGGCCCCAGGGCAGAGCCCAGCCGGGCTCGCACTGCAGCCCCTGGAGCTTGGGGCAGACAGGGCTCCCAGCGCTGAGGTTCCTGGGGAGCACCCGGAGCTGTGCCTTGCACTCTGTTGCCGTGTGTCACAGTGCAGGCTGGCTTGTGCTGTGTGAATGCACCAGCCCTGGTTTTACTGCCAGGGGCCTCGCCCAGTCACATCTCACCCAGGGCTGCAGCATTTCACTGGCCAGAATCTGACAAGGCATAGAGATCAGAGCAATGAAATTATCCAGGCGGGGTTTTTCAAAGGCCCTTTAGAAGGAAGGGCTTGAGAATAAACGCTCTCTGTTTGCCACATGAACATCGGGGTGAGTGCTCTCTCTGTCTCCAACCCAATTCCCCACCAGCCAACGGTACAGCCACCCACTCATTCACACATCCCCCTTGTGCCTTCCCACTGCCGTGTCCTGTCAGGGCTTCCCAGTCCCTCATCCCTTCATGGCCCCAGCCCTTCAGGGGCTGCCCCAGCCCGGCCAAGCTGCCCGGCAGCAGCGCCGCAGCCCCACAGCAGCTCCAGAGGAGCCCCATCCAGAGGCAGCCGGGAGCCCTCAGCAAGGCAGCCAGCAGCAGACGGGCAGGAGGACACGGATGGCACTTCCTGCCTGGCACAGGGCTTGTGGCCATCTCCAGGCACCGCTCTGGCAGGGATCCCCGCAGCTCCGGCCCCTGCCCAGCCGCTCTGTGGGCAGCACAAAGGCTTCAGCAGAACCACCAAAGGCCAAGGGGCTTCTGGCCATCTTCCCTGCAACACTGCACGCCTGGGCAGCTGGCCCAGCCCAGGCACCCTTGTCCCCCTCTTCCCCTAAGCCCTGCAGAGCCTGGGTAGCAAAAGAAAGCTCCTGGGAGTCTGCGTATTGTAACAAACTCTATATTGATATACTAAAGAAAAACCAAAAAAAAGAAAAGAACAATCTGAAAGAAATGGAAAATTCCCCCTGGCTCAGGTGGCCCCAGCAGACAGAGCCTCTGGGATCAGCTCTCTGCAGAGCTGCAGCAGCGCAGCCAGCCGAGCCTGGACAGACGAGGCCGAGTCCTCCATGCCCTGCGGAGCTGATCTTGCAGCCTCTGGAAGATGGAATATGGCTCACTCTGCAGTGCCTGGAGGACATCCACTGTTGCAAGTGCCACGTCTGACACGGCACTGCTGGTGTCCTCTGTCAGGTGCTGAAGGGCTGAAAGAGAGAGGGACAGAGGCATGGTCAGATGCCGCATCTGCGGGGAGCCGAGGAGAGCCCCCTGGCAGGGCCATGGCAGCCGGCTCTAGCCATGGGCAGGAGGGAGCAGGGAGCAAGGGGACCAGCCCGAAGCTGCTGGCCACGAATCCCCGGGTGGCCCTGAAATCTCTGTGTGCTCTGCCCACGCCACCCCTGGTGCGCACAGGGAGCAGAGCCCTCGGCAGCTGGGGCAGGGCTTGCAGCTCCCCCGGCAGCCCCCACAGGCCTCACTCACCACTGCAGAGGAGCGGGAGCTCTTCCTTCTTCGCCCTCAGGTGCCGCGCAGCCATCCCTGTGAACACAGAGCCTGTCAGGGCGCCAGCGGCACAGCTCCCTGCCAGCGGCGCTGCCGGCGCTGTGGCCACACGGGCTGCTGGCCCAGCAGGGCTCAGCCCGGCCCTTGCCGCATGCTGCCGCCCGAGGGCACAGCTGCCAGAGGACGGCAGCAGCAATGCCCAGGCCAGGCGGGGCTCCACGGCGCCGGGCCCGGCTGGCGCTGCTGGGGCAGCAGGCGGGGCTGGGGCCGAGCTGCGGCGGGCCGGGCCGGGGAGGGAGCCCGGGCTCGTGGCTCACCCATGAACCTGATGGCCGCCTCTCGCAGGGGCTCCTGTGGGCTCCGCAGGTAGCGCAGGGCCTGGCGCAGGTGCTCGGCCGCTCTGCTCCTGTCCTCTGCCAGCTGGAGAGAGCGGCAGGAGGGAAGGCTAGGCGCGGGCTCAGCCCCTGGGCCGGGCGCTGCCTGCACCGCGCTCAGGGGGCTTCTCTGGGCTGAGGCTGGGGCTTGCAGGCCCTCCTTACCAGGCACTCGCTGAACTTCCACAGATTCTGGCTCTTCACCAGTCTTTCAAGATCCCTCCTCTTCAGGAACTTGGCCACACAAAGCAGCGTTTTCCCAGAAGCCTGGAGAGCAGCAGAGACGCAGAGATGGCCCCACAGCCCAGGGTGCAGGAGCTGCGTCCCTGTGCCATGGCCTGCAGGAGGCTGCAGCCCGGCAGGCGCCAGGCCAGGAGGCAGCCGAGCCCCCTGCCAGGGAGACAGCAGCAGCCCACGAGTCCTCACCTGTGCCACAAGCCAATTGCCATCATGGCAGTGGAAGAAGAGGGGCAGCAGGCTCTGGCGCAGGGGTGTCTTCAGGGCCTTTTTTTCCCTTTCCGGTGGAAGAGTCACCAACGTTTGGAAGAGCAGGATGGAGATCAGCTGAACCTGCCAATTGTTCTGGATGGAAGCAAGAAAAAAAGACCTCAGCATTGCGGCTGCACGGGGCTCAGCTTGGCGCAGGCCTGCAAATGCACAGGACACAGTGTGCAGGCAGCAGCCAGTGGGCGTGGCTGGGGGCAGTGAGCCTTACGTGGTCAAAGAGTGGCAGGAGCGCCTCAAGCAGCTGCAGTGTGATGGGGCCGGGCATCAGCGTATCATTGTCCAAGATGATAAAGCTGAGTAGCATGACTGTCATGAAAACTATCTCTCCATCTGCATCCCACAGGAAGTGCACAAGACTTTCAGTCAGGCTCCACATTATTTTGGTCTGTGCAGAAGACAAGTTTGTGAAATGCCATCCTGCTGCCACAGGGCCCAGAGGCCAAAGGCCTGTCGCCAAGCACTGGAGCAGCTGAACTGGGAGGCAGGAGAGCTGGGAGCAGCTGCCCCAGCGGCCAAAGCCCTGCCAAGCCCAAGCGACTGCATTGCCCAGCTCAGCCTCAGCCCCTGCCCCCTTCTCACCATGAAGGGCTCCTCAATGAGCTCAAGAAGGGCCCTGAGCACCAGGCGACGCCTCTCTCTGCACTGGCTCTGCAGCTGCCTTGACAAGATTTGCAGGACTCTTTTAGCACCACGTTCACTCAAGTCCAGGAACTGGAGGACCTGAAAGGCACAGGGCAGTGACAGGGGAGCCGGCCGGCAGGAGCCTGGAGCCACACAGGGCTGGGCCCAGGCAGCAGCACAGGGCACGGGCACCGTCCCAGGCAGCGGCGGCTGCGAGAGGGCAGAGAGCTGGCAGGCAGCTCAGCCAGGCAGCGCTGGCCATCAGGCTCACCTCCACAAGGAAGGCCAGGGCGGGCAGCTGCCAGCGTGGCTCCTGTGTGCTGAGCAGCCGCAGCAGGTAGCGAGCGATCCGGGAGCACGAGGGGACGGAGACACAGCACATCTCCCTGGCAGGAGAAAAAGGAGCCAAGGCTGTGGGCCAGGGGGACAAACCTCTGCCAGGACTGACTCACAGAGCTCTGCTCTTTCCCCAGCATCCTGCAAGAGGCCCTGGGCTATTTGGGAGGCAGCTCTTCTGGGCACCCTCCTCTGCCAGCCTTTTCCAGTCTGCTTGGCCATCCCTCGGTGACAAGGCCCTCTGGCCCACGACTCGGGGACTCTGTGGAGCTCCCTGGGCACACATTTCAGAGGCTGTGGGGAGAAGGGGCTCTCACCTGGCCAGCAGAGCCACGGCATAGTGGTGGGTGTCAGCACATAGCAGCGTGTCCCAGCCACAATGGCTTTCCATTGCCACCACCACATCCTCGTGCTGCATTCGGCAGAGCAGGGACTTCAGGGTCTGCACTGCAAACCTGCGTGCACAGCAAAGGCCAGGTCATGCTGGGAGCACTGGCTCCTGGCCAGGGACATGGCAGGGACAGGAGGAGTGGGATGGAGCACCTGTTGGGGCTGGTGGCAAGGCCGTATTCCTCCTGGCATATCCCCTTCCAGAAGGCATGGACCTCCTCTGGCATATCCAGAGTGCTGAAGAACACTTGGGAGAGCAGATGCACAAAGAGGCGGGGGAAATGCACCGTCACCATATGTGGGACACAGGGCACCTGGAGGATCTTCCACATCACCACGGTTGCCTGCAAACGACAAAGCCCCCCGTGACAGCGCTCAGTGCCGAGGGGTCCGTGTGGCAGGGCCCGAGCTTGGCAGGGAGAGGCCCGGAGAGACGCAGCAGGAGCACGGGGCCTGCTGGGCCTGAAGCTGCCCCTGGGCCAGGTTTCAGGCCAGCGCCTGAGGCAGGGAGATGCAGTGGGGGAAGGGGGATGGAGAGGCGGCCTTGGGGCCAGCAAAGGCCAGTTAGAGAAACTCACAGCCAGGACAAAGACACCCGTTTTGTCCCCATCGGCGGTGCACGTGCTGTGCTTGGGCCAGCTCCCCAGCACGTGCAGGAGTATCAGCAGCGCCGGCTCTGCAGTCCTGGGCGAGCACATGATGCTCTTCCACATGGTGAAAGCAGCTCTGTGGGGTTAAAGCTCTGTCTCAGGGGGGTCTCAGACACAGCAGCGGGGCCTGGGCAGCAGTGGGGAGCTGAGCTGGCTGCCAGCTCTGCCTCTGCCCAATGCCACTGGCCAGCAGCAGCCAGGCAGCCCAGCCCTGTGGGGACAGGCCCCTGAGGGGCAGCGAGGGAGCATGGCAGCAGGCTCGGGGGCTGACGTGCCAGGGCTGGCAAAGGGAGCAGCCAGAGGGCCCTGGAACTCTCTGTTGCTCAGGCCAGGCTACAACCTGTACAACCTGGGCCAGGCTGTACAGGTTGATGGGCTGGGGAGCCCTGAGCCCCTCTGGGCACGTGGGCCCCATACCTGTCACAGGACGGGGCCACACGCGGGAGCGTCACGACTACATCAGCAGGCTGTGCTTCTGTCAGATCTAGCAGGCTCCTGTTCAGCCTGTGCTCAGCAAACTGATTGGCCAGGAGCCACTGGTGGATGTATCTGACCATGGCAGGCACCTGGAGAAGGCATGGGGAGACTTGGAAAGCTGCCAGAAGGAGGAATGTCCCCAGCTTCTCCAGACAAGTGCTTCCCTTGCCACCACGCTGCCATGGCCTCCAAGAGTTCCAGTGAGCAGCAGGCATGGCTTGGGTGAGCAAGCAATTCCTGGCAGGATCAAAGCCTGGCCACAGGCTGCTTACTTGCTTTGGGTTGGAAAAGCCTTCCTCTACGAGCATATCCAGCAGAGCAGCACTGGTCTTGGTTTTAAAGATGTGCGAATAGGCTCTGAGCCCTGTGCCCATGGTGCTGGTCTCTTCCGCCCGAATTTTCTTGATGAATTTGCAAACCAGCTGTAGGAGAAGGGCAAGAAGCCAGGCATGTTGCAGACAATGCTCCAAGCGCGGTTCCAGCAGGCCCAGCCCAGGTGGGGATGGCTGCAGGTACCTGCGCTGTTCTGCGGAAGAGGCCACGGGCGGGCTCCTGCTCTTGTGTGCGCTCCAGGGCTGCACCTGGCAAAGAGCGAGCACAGCCAGAGCTGAGGGGCTGCGGGAGAGGCCGGAGAACACGGCCCAGCCCTGCACTGCCCAGGCAGGGAGAGCCCTGGGATGCCCCAGGGAATGGAGTACAGCCCCTGTGGGGCCCCGGCCCCTTTTCTGTCCTGTCCATGGGCATGGCCCAGGGGATGGGATGGGATGGGATGGGATGGGATGGGATGGGATGGGATGGGATGCAAAGGCGCCAAGCTGGCTGCAGGCACCAAGCCTGTGGCCCAGTTCTACCACTCACCCTCTTGCGGCAGCTCAATTGGCAGCACCTCTTTGGTCTCCTGTGCTGGGGCAGCTGCAGGGCCTTCTTCCTCCTCTTTCCCCCAGGCCACCTTGGGCGCTCTCGGGGGTCTCTGCTCCATGTTAGTGCCTGGATTTGTGGCTACTTGCAGGAGAGATGCCTCAGAAAAGCTCCGAGTCAGCAAGTCCTGCAGTTGTGCCTGGAAGGCACCTTCAAGACAGAAGCCTCGGCAAGGCTACAGGACAGCAAGTCCTGCACTCTGGTCTCCAGGGCTCCTGCCACAAGGACAGGAGACTCCTGACAACGATTGTGGTCGGGCCTCGAGGGCGCTGGTGGCAGGGATGGGAGATGCCTCTGGGGCACCAAGTCCCACGCCCTGCCCTCGAGAGCACCTGCAGAAGAGAAGCCTCGGCAAGGCCACGCGTCACCAAGTCCTGTGGCCTGGCCTGGAGCTCAGCTGCAGGAATAAGGCTTCGCAAAGGCTGCGGGTCAGACAGGAACGAGCGTGCTGTGCGAGGGCTCCTCACGGCACTGCTCTGTCCTGTTCTGCCCCGTTGCGGGCTCCCAGCTCCCGGGCAAGCTTCTATTTCCCACGTGTCACAAAGGGGCCTTGGTCACCGGGTTCCGTTCCATGGCACGGTGACCGTGCTGCAGCGTGCCAGCCAGGGCCCTTGCACACACTGCCGCCTGCCCTGGGGCTGTCCCCAGCCCAGCCCAAGTGGCCCAGGCTGGAAGGAATCCCTGGCAGCAGGTGTCTAAGGCAACCCCACAGGATCTTTAGGAAGGGCTCAGAGCATCAGCAAACTGCCCGGCTCTGCGGGCTCATTCCTATCCCCATATCTTTCACTGAGAGCATTTGAATTTCTAAATTAGAATCATTTGAAGGGAGAGGATTTCCATTTTCCATTTCAGAGAAGCCTTCTGCCTTCATTAGCAGACGCCTCTCTCTTCAAAGCAAGACAATTGTTTATCATCTTGCAGATCCGCACTTGCTGGGGAGCCCTGTTTTACACCAGGCACCTGGAGAACCATTCCCAGCAACTGGGAAATCCTAGCTGGTCCATCCACCCATAGATGAGGTCTCCAAATAATAAAGCCTCTTATTTGGCCTTATCATAAAGCAGAGCAATAGGGCTCAGGAGCTCAGTCCCTGGGTAGGGACCGGGTGCCCGAAGCTCGCTCGCTCATGCCAACGCCACGGGGCTGCCATCTAGCAAGCATGGTGATTATCAGCTCTACAGTGATTGCAAGCTCTCAGGATTTCAGCTCTGCTTGCTAGGTAGTGGTGCCCTGGGCTGGAGGCTGCAGCAGATGGAGAGAGAGGAGAAGGAGAAGGCGCAGGCTGTTCCATGAAGATGGCTTTATTTGGGGAGGTCCGTGAAGGGTCTCTGCTCTTCTTCTTTCTCCCCTAATGGGGTACAGTATGCTTCTTTTATAGGGTTGGAAAGGATCCAAGCTTGACCAATGGGTAAGGGGTTAACATGACATTGCCTTATAGGGTTACAGAGATAGGTTAAGGGCGGAGGACAGGGAAACAGAAATTTTCTTTTGCTGTTTCAGCATTCCTATTGTTCATATCCTCCATGGTACTTTTCCTAAATCTATGGGGTTTACTACAACTCCACTTTCTGTTTTTACAAAAAAGGCGTTTGTTATAGTTCTTTTGAAACAGTGAACAAGGCACGAGAACATAGCTAACACAATAACAACTACAAGGAGAATCAACAACATTCCCTTAACAAGGATGCAGCCCATCCTGTTAATCCCCATTGCCCGAAAAGTTCATTGACCCAATCTGGGATTCTTTCTACTTTCAAGTCCTTCACGAAATCTTTCAGTTTCTGGATGTTCGCATGGATGGATTCTGAGCGTGAAGAAAGGTTGAAGCAGCACATCCCTTCGAAGTCTTCACAGCCGTGTCCATGGGCAAGCAGCAGGAAGTCGATTGCTGCTCGATTTTGGAGCGAAGCCTGTCTTGTGGTTTCTTCTTCCTTTAAGAGATCACTCAAGGCTGCAGATGTAGCGTTAGCTTGTTTATTGAGCCAGCACCCAAGGTGATTGATTTCACTGAGGGCTTTAGCTGCAGCTACCCAGGGTAAGAACAGGGAGACAGCAATCTTTTTTTGTTTGTTCCAATCATATAATTTAGGATCACAATTTTCATCAAATTCAGTGTAGGACCTTTTTTGTCATTTTGATTCGCTTTCTTTTTTCCAATTATGTAACAGGGTGATGTTTGGTGTAAGGGTAGAAAGTTTTCCAAGGGTACAGGGACTTCCCTGGAGTCGGGAGGGGATCCCAGCCCATACTCTGTCACCACAGATGAGAAACATTCCCTTGGGTAATACTTTGGGATGGAGAGAGGACACAGAAATCACGCGAGCCGTGTAATTGCACCAATCGTGAGAGTTACAGGCTTTGTTAATTGGTGATATCTCTTTTCGATATGTGTTTTTGTTCTGGTCAATTTCTGGCCAATTGTTTTTTGGATGTCTAAAGTAAACTTCAACGCAGTATGTGGCCTTGGAGGACCCCAACAGATCTAATTCTTGGGGTTCCTCTTTAGCATCGGGCAGAATTTTTGTCCACTCATCCCAAGTATCAGCCACATTGGGTCTCTTACCTGTGGTGCGGAGAAGCTCTGAGTTACAGACAGGCCAGTCATCTGCTACAAAGGGAATTCCTACTAGACATGTGGAAAGTGGATTATCAATGCTTCCCATGGACAAGCACATGTTGTCCTGTTTTAATGTTTTTGCTAAGGTTACCCAAACATTATGGCTGGGCTGTGGGCTAATCCAGCCGAAGGCACGCGGTATGGTGAAGAACATCCAGGCAGCAATGAGGACAGCAGCAACGGAGATATTTTTCATCTTTGGGCAGGAATAGGGCTTCTGATAGGGAATACAAGCAGAATTTGTTATCTTTATGATGAGAGGGTTTTCTGCCTTTTTCTTTTCTTGTTCCCCTCCTCCCCCCCTTTTTCTTTTAATTTCTAAGCTACACGATGGGAGGAGGAGTGGGTAGAGGGTTAAGGGGTTTTAAAAGGTTAGGGAGAGGGAATAACAGCGTTTTTTTTTTTTCTTTTTTCTTTCTTTAAATACAAAAAAAAAAAAACAGTGTAACAACATATAGTTCAGAGAACACTTTTGTGTTAAGGCTATCTATGGTCTGATGCAGCAGACTGTTGTTTAGCTTTTCAGTTTTGTCTGCTGTCTTGTAATGGGGCGGTCTGTTCTTGTGTTTGTGGGTATTCGGCGACGTCTTCGTCTCCAGGCAGAGCTGGTTTGGTTTTGAGGTGGTCTTGTGTTTGCCTCAGGAGTGTTCTTGTCCCCGTTTGCAGGAGTAGTGTTCACAGTGCCTAAGTATGGCTTTATGCTTTTTCCTGGGTACCTCCTCGGACCGGATGGTAGTAGCACGCACGCATATCCTCTACCCCAGGTAATCAACTGGTGAGGCCCAGAAATTTGGTGTGTTTCAGGGTCCTTTACGAGCACAGGTGGTTTCTCAGTGAGCTTTGCTTGGGTGGTATTTGCAAAGTGGCGAAGTATTGGTGGGTCAGGCTCTGATGCTGTACAGTTCAGGAAGTTGATGACGTAGAGAGCCTTACAAAGTCTTTCCACTGGAGATGTGATTCTCGTGTCTCTGTTCTGTTGATCGAGGACTCTTTTGAGGGTTTGATGTGTCCTTTCCACGATGGATTGTCCTGTGGGGTTTACAGGTATGCCGGTCTTGTGTGCTATCCCCCATTCATTGAAAAACTCCTTTAACTTGCGGGAAGTGTAGGCTGGTCCATTATCTGTTTTAATCTCTTTTGGTACACCCAGGGTGGCAAAAGCGAGGAGAAAGTGTTTTATTGTGTGCATGGTATTTTCTCCTGCATGTGATGATGCAAATACTGCTCCTGAAAATGTATCGACCGATACATGCACGTATTTTGATCTTCCAAAAGGTGCAAAGTGAGTTACATCTGTCTGCCACAGCTGGCAGCTATTCAGACCTCGGGGATTGACTCCCGTCCCCATGGATGGTATCTGATAGTTCTGGCAGTTCGGACATGTAGCCACAATAGCCTTTGCCTGATCCTTTGAGAGCTTAAACATTCTCATAAGGGCAGGTATATTTTGGTGAAAAAATGCGTGTGACAACTTTGCCTGGGCAAAGATGTTGGGAACATTAGCAGTTTCTGCTGCCATTGCTAATGCATCCACTTTCCTGTTGCCTTCTGCAACAAAACCTGGGAGGTCTGTATGTGACCTCACATGCATTATATTGTAAGGTTGCTTTCTGTGGGAGATTAGGTATATTAATTTAGAGAGCAATTGGTACAACTTTGGATTAGAGACCTCTTTGAGAAGAGCATGTTCTGCTCTCATCACTATCCCAGCGACATAAGCTGAATCTGTAACCAGATTGAAAGGCTCGTTTTTAAACTTTTCAAAGGCTCAGACAACAGCTGCTAATTCTGCGATCTGTGGAGATCCCTCCACTATTTGTATGTCAGAGTGCCAATCTTGTGTTTGGGGGTCTCTCCATGTAACCACCGACTTGTGGGAAGACCCTGAGCCATCTGTAAAGAGGGTTAGAGCCTTGAGAGGTTTTCTGCTTTGGATTTGTTTTGGAATCAAATGGAAGGTTACATCAGGGTTAAAAAGTTTGTGTTTTGGGATCTTAACTGAAATTTGGCCCGTGTAGCTATCCAGGGCAAACTGGAGGCTTTCATTGGTCTGGATCAAATTCTCAAAGTCTGTAAGAGTTATTGGTAAGTATATGCATTCGAACTCACAACCTGAAAGAGAGCGAAGGCGAGTCCTTGCCTTTTTTATTAAATGTGCTATGACCTCCTGGTAGGTAGTGAGTGTCTTTGTGGGCTGGCTATTTGTAAAGACCCATTCCAGTATCAACAAAGGGTCTCGAAGCTGGGACTCCCATTGGAAAATCAGTCCATGGAATCGAGGTGCTTTTCCCAGGATGATGAACTGGAAAGGCAGGCTGGGCTCGAAGCGATGGGTTTTGCATGAAGACAGGGCTTCCTGGACTTTGGTGATGGCACCTCTGGCTTCTTCTGTGAGAGTGCAGGGAGAGTCCAGGTCCTTAGGTCCGCGAAGAAGGTTGAACAAGGGAGCAAGGTCCTCTGTTATAATTCCTAGCAGTGGACGTACCCAGTTGATGGATCCGCAAAGGCTGTGTAAGTCCCTGAGGGTTTTTGGGTCGTCATTTATGGTGAGCTGCTGAGGTACGATGGTCCTTTCCCGGATCTGGACTCCAAGGTAAGTCCATGGCTTGGTGTACTGGATTTTGTCCTCACGAATCTCCATTACTGCCTTTTCTATGGTTTCAATAGTCTTTTTAACTGTTTTGTCCAAGCAAGTTTTGTCTGAAGCACACACCAGGATATCATCCATATAGTGATGGATGATAGCATCGGGGAATGATTTCCGAATGGGAGACAGGATGTGAGCCACGTACCACTGGCAAATAGTGGGCGAGATTTTCAGGCCTTGAGGAAGATAACGCCAATGATATCTTTTGAGCGGGGCCTCCTTGTTAAGAGAGAGAATGGAAAAGGCAAACCGTGGAGCATCCTCAGGGTGCAGAGGAATGCTGAAGAAACAGTCCTTAATGTCTATGATAGCAAGTGTCCAGTCTCTAGGCAGCATCAATGGGGAGGGCAGGCCAGGCTGGAGGGGGCCCATGTCCTCGATGACCTCGTTGATTCTACGAAGGTCGTGGAGAAGCCTCCACCTGTTTGTCCCAGGCTTTGGTAGAACAAAGACTGGAGAGTTCCAAGGGCTGTTGGACTCCACTATGTGGCCTTTTGCGAGCTGTTCTTCCACGAGGGTGTTTAGGGCGCGCAGTTTGGCTTTATTGAGGGGCCACTGTTCAATCCAGAGTGGCTTGTGACTTTTCCAGGTGAGACGAGGGGTTTCTGGCAGCGCACTTAGCTCAGTGGCCCCGATTAGAAATCCTGAGTGGGAATACGTAGGGAAGCTCCCCACTGGGATAGAACGTCTCTGCCCCAAAGGGTGATGGGGGCCCTTACCACGAATGGACAAATGGTTGCCAGCTTGCCTTCAGGCCCTTCCACGAGGATGTTGTTCTTGCTTCTCATGGACACTGTAGCTCCGCCAATCCCTGAAACCATGCCTGCAACAGGTTGTGGATCCCAGTGTGCTGGCCATTCTGAGCGGGCGATGATGGTCACATCAGCACCGGTGTCCAGCATCCCTGGCAGGTGGGTCTTCTCGCCTTTGCAGGTGAGGCCGCACTCGATGGTAGGCTTGGAGGGTCCCATGACTTGTGCCCACATAGCTGTAGGGTTGAGAGGAATCTGTTCCCTGTGATCCTTTGGGAGTAAAAAGGCTTGTGCTATTGGAGTTCCCTTTGAAAGAAAAAATGGTGAGTCTATGCAGTATACCTGGACAAGAATCTCTTGTCCTGGCTGCACTGTCAGCACTTCTGGAACAACGAAGATCTCCTTTGGGCTATTAAGAGAGTCACCTATAATTAAAATGTGCAAAGGACCACCTTTTGGCCCATATTTGCCTGTGGGAACACGGTGAACATTCTCATTATTAAAGTCAATGGACAAAGCAGTTACCAGTTGACGGCGGGTTCCCATCTGGGTTGCCCCGTGGGTTGGATCCTCTTCTTGTGGTCCGGAACCTCCTGGGTTGGTGCGGGGTTGGGTCTGGGTGGCCTTTGATTTGTTGTCAGCGCCCGGGGCTCGACCGGGCTGCGCAAGAAGTTTCCCGAATGCTGCTGGTAGCGCTGCTGATTCTGGGGTCTTTGGTAATTGTTACGGTGGTATCGGGGGTGCGATCTCTCTGGGCAGTCCTTTATATAATGTCCAAGATCCCCACAGTGATAGCATTTAGCTTGGTCTTTAGAAGCTATTACTGCATATGCACCAGAAACTCCTTCAGCAATACCCTTAGCAACTGCTCGGGCCACTGTATTTTCAGTGGACATGTGACGTGTACAGCATTCCAGCATTTGCTCTATGGTGGGGTCTGTGTCCATCGGTAGAGACCTCAAAATGGCTTTGCATTTTTCATTGGAGTTACACAAGGCAAGTTTACATAAGAGTTCCTTCTTTGCCTCTGTGCTCTCTATCTGTTTCTCCAGAGCATCTCTAAGTCTGTCCACAAATTTGATAAAACTTTCATCTGTCCCTTGTTTAATAGTAGAAAAATGCATTGTTGGCATTGACTCATCGTGCACAAGAAGTAAAGAGGTTTTTGCTGCGAGAGCAATGTCCTGCAGTGCCTCTTTATTCAAGGTTTCCAATTGGTCTGCTGGTTTCTGTAAGTCACCTTCACCAGCTAGTTGAGCTACCATAAAATCCGTCTTATTAGCATCCGCAGAATATGAATCTGATAATGTTTTTAAATGTCTTTTCCAATGCCTGTCCCATAACAAATATTCTGCTGGGGACAGGAGGCAGTGTGAAATATTTTTTACATCGTGGGGAAGTAAGACATGTGCTGAGAACATGGCTTCTAAGAAATTTCTAAAAATATGTGAGCTTCGCCCATGTTCTTTGGCTATATTTCTTAATTGCACTAGTTCCTTGTTCGAGTTAGCTTTCCACGTCTTTATAGCGGACTCACCACCATTCCGTCCTTGCTTATATTCTACTGGGAAAGCATTAATTTTCTGTGCCAGCTCCCAGTCTCCAGCCTTTGTCGCTTCTACTTTAATAAGAGCCCATGGATCCGTGTGGATCGTATCAGAATCAGATTCACTGCAAGAGCTCTGGTCCTCTGAGGAGGACTGAGGGGGGGTTGCTATCTGTGACTTATGCTTTTTTCGTTTAGAAGCGTTTTTCAAAGGTTTCAGTGGCTGGGGGGGAGACATGTCATGACCTGGGTAGGGGGAGGCGCCAGTGGAGCTGGGATTGCAGCACAGCACACACAGGACAGGGTGGGGGGGGTAGCACTTTGGGGGGGTGTCTGGAATTCCGTTCGGGTGGCATTGAGGGTGGGCGGGGGGTTGGGGGCACGCGTGGTGGGGGCAGGGGGGCTGGGCGGGGTGGGGGTGCGGGCATGGGGGGAGTGGGGGTGAGCAGGCAGTGGTACCGGTCTGGGGTGCCGCGGTTACGGGGTGGGTTGGTGGGACTGCGCTTGTGTGAGGTGTCCCTGCTGTGGCAGGCAGGGAGCAGGGGGAGGGGGCGGGGATGGACACGGGCTCGGGAGCGGTGGGGGTGAGGCTCAGGCAGCCGTCGGGAGGGGCCGGGCCGGTCGGAGCCGGGGCAGGGGGAGCGGGGGCGGGGGGCGCGGCGACGGGAGGAGTCGTGGGGGACACCAGCGCGGGGGTGGGGGGGTACGCAGCGGAGGGGGGCAGAGCCGACGCAGGGGTGCAGGGGGCGGCAGAGGCAGGAAAAGGGAGCCCCGGGACCGGAAGCAAGGAGGAAGCCGAGCCGGGGGTAGGGGGGATGTGTGGAATTACAGATAAGAGAGGATCCGCGGAGTTGGGCAGCGCAGGTCCCGCAGGGGTGGAGAATGTGGGAGGGGGAACTGTGGTGGGCAGCGTAACCTCTGCTTTAGGAGTAACGGAGGCGAGATGGGCTTTAGGAACAAAGGGGTGGTGTGAGATATGCAAGTGACATTCCTCTGAGTCCTTATCAATCTTGTTAGTATTTGAAGAGGAAGTGTCTGTTACCGACTACAAAATCTTTTCTCTGTTAAATCTTTCAACGGTTTTAGTTATTATATGGAATAAAGGCAAACAGTTAGTTACAGAGAAATCCTGGTTTGTTTGGGAGATATATATTGTGTTCCTGATCATATCCCAAAACGAATTTTCAATGACTGCTTTCTTATCAATATCAGGGTATTGCGAAATAATCCAAGTTACAAATTTTTTAAGGTTAGTTTTTGAGAGCTTGCCTTTAGAAAAGGAGAAGTTGTTAGCAGATAAGATTTCTAAAATAGTCAAATATATCTCTCTCTCGGTTTTACTTAGTTTTAATGTACTAAAAATTGTACCCATGTTAATGGTTAGCCCTTCCAGCAGAAAAAACATGAAAAAAAAAGGAAAAAAAAAACGAAAAAAAAGTTTTGGAGCCCCGAAGTTATGCACGCAATATTAGATAATACGTACAGTCCCTGGGGTCCAAGATCTGTAGAAGGGGTCTGCTGCGTCAGTTCTTCTCGGAACTTTCTGCCGTTCAGATGTAAGTTTTGAGTGTCGAACTGACCCTCCTGGGGAAAGGATTTTCTAAAACGAAAAGTCCCTTCACAGAAGGAGCGGCTTCCCGAACAGGCAATCACAGAAAACCCCAGGGGGGCTTCGTTGCTCAACTGACGGATATCGCCTCTGGGGGGGTCCGAAGTCGTTGGGACGCCACTTTAATAAAGCCTCTGATCGGCCTTATTATAAAGCAGAGCAATAGGGCTCAGGAGCTCAGTCCCTGGGTAGGGACCGGGTGCCCGAAGCTCGCTCGCTCATGCCAACGCCGCGGGGCTGCCATCTAGCAAGCATGGTGATTATCAGCTCTATAGTGATTGCAAGCTCTCAGGATTTCAGCTCTGCTTGCTAGGTAGTGGTGCCCTGGGCTGGAGGCTACAGCAGATGGAGAGAGAGGAGAAGGAGAAGGCGCAGGCTGTTCCACGGAGATGGCTTTGTTTGGGAAGGTCCGTGAAGGGTCTCTGCTCTTCTTCTTTCTCCCCTAATGGGGTACAGTATGCTTCTTTTATAGGGTTGGAAAGGATCCAAGCTTGACCAATGGGTAAGGGGTTAACATGACATTGCCTTATAGGGTTACAGAGATAGGTTAAGGGCGGAGGACAGGGAAACAGAAATTTTCTTTTGCTGTTTCAGCATTCCTATTGTTCATATCCTCCATGGTGCTTTTCCTAAATCTATGGGGTTTACTACAGGATTTAATCCTGGTTTTTCTTCATCTTCTCCTGAGCTGTCTCCAGACACGGTGTGTGGGCACTGTCTGACAGCAGCAGCATTAACGTGCCACCTCCCTGACACTGAGGTTCATGTCACAACTTTTCATCCAAAGCAGCAAATCAATGATTCCCACTGTGTCCCACACAGCTCCATGGGGAGTTTGTGTGGCTGCAGTTCCAGCACCAGCCCTAATGCACAGGAATTTCAGAAGATACAGAAGGAATCAGCCATTCACAGAGAAAAACATCAGTTTGCACGGCCCAGATCCCCACAACACTGCAGACTCTGCTAACCCAGAATCTGCATTTACACTTTGGTCTCTGGGCCTTACTTTTCCTCTCACTAAACTTCTCCCATTTTCCCCTCTTGCTCAGCTTCCCAAGATCATTAAAAGCAGCATTAGGAGCAGGGATAGGTAATGGGAACTGTCCCAAGGCTTGACAAAATTTCTCTTTTCAGGCCTGACAATTCCAGCCAAGGAGAGAGGAAAAGCCCGCATGGAAGAGGTGTGAAATCAAAGCAGTAATCAAATTTAGGTATAATGAGAGAAGCTGAAGAGGTTTTCAATGTTCAGAACAAGATTAGCAGCTCCAGGCACAGGAGGGATGTGACATTTTCCCCGCTGTAACAACTCTGTGATGCAAATTGCATCTCAAATCCTTCTCCCCAGCTCTGGGACCCGTTCAGCCACAAACGTGGTGCTGAATGTTTTAAAGCAAAGTGGAAGCTGGTCAGAGAGGTGGTTTGCAAATCAAAACCACAGAGGACAGCTTGGAAGCACCAGCTGGAGCAGAGAGAGGCAGAGCCTGGCCCTGAGGTGCAGCACAGCCTGAAACTCTAACCAAATAAAGAACTTGCCACTAGTTTTTTTCCCTCAGGAGCTACAGAAGGTGCTTGATGGAATCCCTGCCTCCTTCACACTGCATCAGCACGCAGAGGAGCACAAGAATGAAGATTACAGCACCTTCTGCTGCTGCTTCCATCTCCTGACTCAAATCTCACCAAAATCTGTCACTACTGGGCCTTCCCAAAGCCCCAGATTCACTCAGTTCTTGCAGAATTTCAGTTCTGAGGAGGAGGAAGGGAGATAAAGGCACTTGCAGACACCAGAGATGCAATTGCTGCCTGAGGTGCATTTCACTGCCCAGCTTAGTGCCTCTAAAACCATCAAAATCAGCCCCTTTGAGAGCACCAAGCCAACAGCAGGACATCAGGGCCTGCACATGGTTGGAAATGGCATTTTTTATTATTCCTCTCCCAGTCTCTCATTTCATGGTGCCATTGCAGGGCTTAATCCCATCATTCAGCAGCAAGTCTTGGCAATGAGCTTCAGATGGATTTTTAGTGCTGAGCAAATAAGAGGCAATTTTACTTTGTCTCCAATGAATGAAATTTCACCTAAATCGGACAAACTCTGTGTTCTGAGGCTGGCCAGGCACCAACCACTGCCAGGTCCCCAACCTGGATGTCACACTGCTCTAATATTGAAAAGTTAAATTTATTTGGCTTTGTCTACAAGATTATTCTCTCTCAAAAGAATTGGAATCCATATCATTGCATTTCCAAGCACTAACCTCAGACCAGCCACAAAGAGCACAAGAGACAAGAAAAGAAATAGAGATTTCTAAGGAGATGGAAATTGAATGCTGAGTTGTTTCCCATTATAGAAAGTTTCATCAATTATCACATGCCAGCTCCTTGCCTTCACTTGTGTGGCCACCACTGAATACACTTGCAGATAAGAAAATGTTTGTCCTACTGAAAACTGGCACTAGAAGTAGAAAAAGGCTCAGATGTCTGGATTAAAAGACAACATAATGAAAAGAGCTGCCTTATGATAGCAAGATATGATGGACAGCAGGAATGGCTGAAGCCAGCAGAGAGAAGTCCATGAACTATTCCTGCTACAAAGATTTCTGACAAAACCCCCAAGAACCCAAATGCAACATTTTGTCTGGCAGAGCTGACAGGAACCCTGTGCATTTAATTCAGTCATTGGCAGCAAATAGAGATCAGCTTGAAGCTCCTTTGGTCCACTACTACTTACTTTTTTTCGCCCAAAAATGTAATTACATCTACTTTTTGGGAAGAAATTACTGCTTTGAGTGGTTCAATGCAAAGAGATTCTTCCCATACCCACTCCTAATCAGTCACCAAGAGAAATATTTTCTAAAAAGATCTCTTCCAAATTTTGGAGTGACTTTCAACATAAATCACTTGGTTATTTTGCTCAAAATGCTAAGGGAATTGAATTGGGCTCCCTCATCTTAAAAAGAAGTGTTTCTTCCTAGCTCTTCACAAAGAGGAACAAAACACTTGGTTGCAGCAGACTGAAGGGAGGAAGAGGTTTCTTTCCCCCCGAGCTGCACAATAGGAGACAATTTTGTTGCCAAGAGGCAACAAAACCCAGCCAATTTCCAGTTCTTTTAGTGTAAGGGAAAAGTTCTGAGGATCCCAGCTGTGGGAGACACAGAGTGGCAGGAGCAGGGGATCTGCTGGGGGGTTTGGGGTGGGGGGCAAATTAAAGAAATGTTCAAGCAAAACCTGTGGGAGCTCAAGACTCCATCCCTCAGAGGAGAAACTGGATTTGACCCCAATGCCATTCAAATCCAAAAAACACTGAGGCATTTCCCCAAGCTCTGCTGGGCCATCAGGTACAACCCAAATCCCTCTGTGGGACCAGGGCAGCAGATCCCTGGCACTGGACAGGGATGCTCCCCTGGGAAGCCACCTGCATTGCCCATGGCACTCACAAGACCTGCTTCTAAAGACCCAAACATCCATTATAATTGCATGGATTTGGTGCTGGCTCAACACTCAGAATGTTGACAGCACAAAGTCCAGTTCCCACACTGACTTCTCCAAGTTTTGCAACAAGCCTGCAAAGAAGGAAACCCAGCAAAGAAATTCCAAACAGGGGCCCTAATAAATGCAATAAAATGCCACACGCCTGTGTTTGCTGCAGGGAAGAATAGTGCTCCTTATTAAATCATTACAAACAATTAAAGCAGCAGAGGGGAGGAAGACAGAGCTTTTGGGGCAAATTTGGAGACCTCATCTATGGGTGGATGGAGCACCTAGGATTTTCCCAATTGCTAGGAATGGTTCCCCAGGTCCTTGGTGTAAAATGTGGCTCCCCAGCAAGTGCAGATCTGCAAGACAAGAAACAATTTAGGCAATTGGTGATGCATCTTTCTAAATTGCTCTCCTTTCTCTCTTACAGTACTGATTTAGATGCCCTACCTTGCTTGTTTTTGCTTGTTACTAAAATCAAGCGCACATTTTTTATTTTTATTATCATCTTACTCTGTGGTTCCTTCATATTCCCAGTAAAAGAAGACCATTATTTCCAGTGATGTGTCCTAACATTTACCTCAGGTTTTGTCACAAAATGATCTCTATGTGCCCTCTAGAAATTACTCAGACTTTTCCTCAAAAGTAATTTTTTCCTAGAGATCACCTCAAATTTTCCTGCTCAAATATTTACTACATGTACTCAACAGTTCACCTCTGATTTCATTATTCTCACAGTCCAGTGATTACCTCAACTGGAAAGCCCAAATGTTCATTTCATGCCCTACAAGAGGCACCAGGTAATTCCAGCATTCCTGTGCTATGAAGTTCTCTCCCTGGAAGCTACTGCAGCTTTACCCCTGGCCAAGTGAAACACTCCCTGGTGCTGAGGCAAGCCTGGCCCATGCTCCTCGGTGTGTATGAGCGCAGGGCAGCCCCAGGGTAGCTCCCCCAGGGCTTCTGCAAGGCCGCCCGGCGCCCGGCCCCGCGGGGCGGCCCCAGCGGGTTCGAGTTGCCGCCCGCGGCTGAGGGGAGCGGCGGGGCGGGGCCGCCCGCGCCTGGGCGGGAAACGCTCCCTGCGGCGGGGAGCGGGCGGCGGCGGCGCAGCGCGGACCGCCCCGGCCCTGCCGTGTCTCTCAGGGCGAGCCCACGGCCCCTCAGCGGCCCTGGCGTCCCTTCAGCCAGCGGCATGTGCGCTCAGCCACACGCGGCGTGCCCGTGTCCCCCTCACTTTCCCTCAGTGACACCGCCTCACCCTGAGGGACAAGACAGACACCCGCCTCCCCTCAGGGACTCATGCTGGCCTCAGTGGCATGCAGGGCATCTGCATCCCATTTAGAGACTGTCATGACACCTCAGCGACCCACGGGGCATCTGCCTTCCCTTCAGTGACAGAAAGGCACCTGCAACCTGCTGGGGAAGCCTCAAGTCTGCTCAGTGACCCCATGTGCCCTCAGCATTGGGACACCCACTTTTCTCTCAGTGACCCTCACGTCCCGTCAGCAAACCAAGAGGCACCAGCCATCCTGTGGGTGACTCAGAGCGAGTGCAGTGGTCATGGCGGCCAGGGGCCAGCAGCAAGCAGAAAGCCAGGGCTGGGGAACAGGTTCTGCTCTGCTTACAGCATGGGCTGAGGGCCGGGAGAGCTCCATTTCCCCCTTGAGATGTTGGAGACAGGGCCTTTCACCCTCCTTACAGGGCTGCCCCTCGCTGCAGGCAGCCAAAGGAGCACGACGGTAAAAGGCCAAGGACAGCAAAGCAAAGAGCCAGCCCTGCACACAGGGAGGTGACCCAGTGCAAAGCCAGCGGGGCACCCGAAGGTGCCTGCCGCTCTCATGTGTCCCTGCCCTGGGAATGCCAGCAATGCCCTTTGTCCAGAGGGCCTTTCTGTGGCCCCTCTTGGCTCAAAGCTGCTGCTCTTCTGGCTCAATGGGGCCTAAAGCCACAGAACTCGGCCTCCCCCACAGCAACAGGAACAAGACTCGGAGAGCAGACAGTGGAGCTCAATGCCTAAGGCTGAGGGGCCGGGGGCTCCAGTCCAGAGCACATGTACGACACACGCCCAGCCCCACAACTTCTGGCCTCACAGCCCTGAAAGGCCGGGGCCAGGGTTCCACACCTGTTTCCAGGGGGTCCCTCCAACCGCCCACTGAGGAAGCGCCAGAGCAGCCGGCTGTCAGGAACAAGGCAGCTGCCAGGGGGCTGCTTGTGGCCTCTGACAGCCCATTGCTCAGGGCTTGCCAGCGCCCCAGCCCCTCAGGCCCTGCCCCAGCCCGGCCAAGCTGCCCGGCAGCAGCGCCACAGCCTCACAGCAGCTCCAGAGCAGCCCCATCCAGAGGCACCTGGGAGCCCTCAGCAAGGCAGCCAGCAGCACACGGGCAGGAGGACACGGATGGCACTTCCTGCCTGGCACAGGGCTTGTGGCCATCTCCAGGCACCGCTCTGGCAGGGATCCCCGCAGCTCCGGGCCCTGCCCAGCCGCTCTGTGGGCAGCACAAAGGCTTCAGCAGAACCACCAAAGGCCAAGGGGCTTCTGGCCATTTCCCCTTGCCCACCGCATGCCTGGGCAGCTGGCTGAGCACAAGCACCCTTTTCCCCCTCTTCCCCTCTGCCCTACAGACCCTGGCCAGCAAAAAAAGTCTCCTGAGATTCTTTGTATTATAACACAGTCTATATTTACATAGGAAAAAAATAGAATGGAAGAAAAGAAAATGGAAGAGAAGAAAAGAAAAATCTTAAAGAAAACTAAAAATCCCCACTGGCTCAGGTTGCCCCAGCAAAGAGAGCCTCCCGGATCAGCTCTCCTCAGAGCTCCAGCAGTGCAGCCAGCCGAGCCGTGACAGACGAGGCCGAGTGATCCATGCCCTGTGCAGCTGATCGTGCAGTCTCTGGAAGATGGAATATCGCCCACTGGCTGTTGCTCGGAGGACATGCAGTGTTTGAAATGCCAGCTCTGACACAGCACTGCTCATGTCCTCCGTCAGGCTTTCAAGGGCTGCAAGAGAGAGGAACAGAGCTGTGGTAAATAGGTATGATTTGTGCTGACAAAATTGAAACAGTAATCAATATTGATGCAGTAATTAATATTTGGAAGTAATAATAAAACAGGTAAAAGTTGTAATGCCAAGAAAAAAGGGAGAGGAGGGGTTCCACCCCCCCCCCCTCCCTGCAGATGTTCAAGGACAGGAGGAAAAAGCAAGAGATAACAGTTACTAAAAATTACAGAAAGAAGGGAAAATCTGGTTGGGTCCCAGGAAAACGCCAGCTATAAGAGATTTATTGCTTTGATGCTTAAATGTAGTAATATGTTAGTTTTGGATTACATTGTACTGGCTTGGTGCGCATGTGTAACCCAAAGGTGAATTAAAGGACTTCAAGGAAGAGGAGAGGCCTTCATCAAAAAATGACCCCCAAAGGCTTGTGCGACAACCAAAATGAGCGGTGGAGCATGCGCGGTAAAGGTGGTGATGAGGGCGGAGGTAGAAGTGTGATGAATCGAAAATGGGAAGAGATGACATTGACACATGGCATAAAAGGGGGGAATCTTCACTTGGAAAGCTCGTACATGAGGTGGCAAGGGTCCTGCACTCCATGGCCCGCGGTTATCCTTTGCTTATGCGCTATTATTACAACCAAATTATCCCTTATTTTTAATCAAATTATATTGTCAAGATATATTTTCTGAACTATTCAATTGAAATTGCTGCTATCTCAAATATTGTTTGGTTTTTTATGATGGGATAATTTAGCAAACATAACAGAGCCAAGGTCAGATCCCAGATCTGTGGGGAGCCAAGGAGAGCCCCCTGTCTGGGCCATCGCAGCCGGCTCCTGCCATGGCCAGGAGGGAGCAGGGAGCAAGGGGATCAGCCCGAAGCTGCTGGCCACAAATGGCTCACGTGGCCCTGAAATTTCAGGGTGCTCTGGCCCCGGGAGCACAGCCCTTCACAGCCGGGGCAGGGCTTGCAGCTGTCCCCGGCAGCCCCCGCTGTCAGCCCGCTGGCCTCACTCACCAGTGCAGATCAGCTGCAGCTCTTGCTGCTGCCCCCTCAGGTGCCGCCCGGCCATGCCTGTGAACACAGAGCCTGTCAGGGCGCCAGCGGCACAGCTCCCTGCCGGCGGCGCTGCCGGCGCTGCGGCCACACGGGCTGCTGGCCCGGCAGGGCTCAGCCCGGGCCCTTGCCGCACGCTGCCTCCCCAGGGCACGGCTGCCAGAGGGCGGCAGCAGCAATGCCCAGGCCGGGCGGGGCTCCACGGCGCCGGGCCCGGCTGGCACTGCCGGGGCAACAGGCGGGGCTGGGGCCGAGCTGCGGCGGGCCGGGCCGGGCCGGGGAGGGAGCCCGGGTTCGTGGCTCACCCATGAACCTGACGGCCGCCTCTCGCAGGGGCTCCTGTGGGCTCCGCAGGTAGCGCAGGGCCTGGCGCAGGTGCTCGGCCGCTCTGCTCCTGTCCTCTGCCAGCTGCAAAGAGCGGCAGGAGGGGAAGGGTTGGCGTGGGCTCAGCCCCTGGGCCGGGCGCTGCCTGCGCCCCGCCCCGGCCTCCCCTGGCCGCACAGGCCTGAGGCGCGGCCAGCAGCCGCTGGCCAAGGGCTCCCGAGGGCAGGGGGCAGAGGGCCGGCTGCTGCCCGGGGAGCCCCGGTGCCGCCCCGCAGCCCCGCCGGGCCGGGGCTCCATGGGCACCCGGCTGGGGCCCACGGGAGCCTGGAGAAGAGCCCGCGCGGCCTCTGGCTGCAGCAGCGGGCAGGGGCACAGCTGCCCGGCCCGCACACTGAGCGCCGCCCTCAGGGGCCTTCTCCAGGCTGAGCCTGGGGGTTCTCGGCTCCTCTTACCAGGCACTCGCCAAACCTCCATGTCTGATCCACCTGGAGCATTTCTTCGAGATTCCTCCTCTTTAGGAATCTGGCTGAAGAATGCAGTACTACACAGGAGGCCTGGAGAGCAGCAGAGAGGCATAGATGGCCCCACAGGCCAGGGCACAGGAGCATCCCAGTGCCACAGCCTGAAGGAGGCTGCAGCCTGCAAGGTGCCAGGGCAGGAGGCAGCCCAGTCCCCTCCCAGGGGGACAGCAGGTGGCCACAGGTCGTCACCTTAGCAACAATCTGATTCTCATCATGGCAGTGGAAGTAGAGTGGCACCAGGCTCTGGCGCACGTGGGACTTCAGGGCCTTTCTTCCATCTTCTGTTAATAAGTCCAGCATCTCTTGAAAGACACACATGCAGTTCAGCTGCACCTGGATATCATCCTGTATGAGAGGAAGGGAAAAGACCTCAGCATCAGCTGCTTCAGGCCCCCCAGGGCACAGGCCTGCATCTGCACAGGGCACCAAGTGTCCGGGCAGCAGCCGGTGGCCGAGGCTGTGGGCACAGAGCCTTACGTGGTCAAAGAGTGGCAGGAGCACCTCAGCCAGCTGCAGGGCAATGGGGGTGGCTATTGGGGCACCATTATCCAGGAGCAAATATCGCAGTAGAAGAATGGTCATCCTGATCATGTCGCTATGATTTTCCTGCAGGAGCTCCACAAGACTTTCAGTCAGGCTGCCCATTTTTTCAGCCTGTGCGGAACACAAGTTTGTGAAAGGCCAGCCTGCTGCCGCAGGGCCCAGAGGCCAAAGGCCTGTCCCAAAGCACTGGGGCAGCTGAAGTGAAGCGAGAGGCAGGAGAGCTGGGAGCAGCTGCCCCAGCGCCCCAAGCCCAGGCAAGGCCAAGTGACTGCCTTGCCCAGCCCCACACTGCCTGCACGGCTTCAGCCACTGCCCCCTTCTCACCATCAAGGGATTCTTGCCCAGCACTACCAGGCCTCTGAGTGCCAAGTAACGCCTGGCCCTGTGCTCGCTCTGCAGGTTCCGTGCCATGATCTCCAGAACACTGTCACTGCATTCCCTCAAGTCCAGGCACTCGAGGACCTGAAAGGCACCGGGCATTGACAGGGAGCCGGCCGGCAGGAGCCCGGAACTGCACAGGGCTGGGCCCAGGCTGCAGCACAGGGCACGGGCACCATCCTGGCATCTGTGCCTACGAGAGGGCAGAGAGCTGGGAGGCAGTGCTGGCCTTGAGGCTCACCTCCACAAGGAATGCCAGGGCAGGGAAATCCCAGGATGGCATCTCTTGGCCGAGCATGGCGAGCAGGTAGAATGCAATCCCGGAACAGAAGTGTACGGCTGACTGGCAAATTTCTCTAAAGAGAGGAAAAAGCAAACAAGACCCTGAGCCAGTGGGGCAAATCTCTCCCAGGAGTGACTCTCAGAGTTCTCATCTTTCCCCACCACCTTTCCAGCAAGGGGACGTGACTCCCAAGAGCCATTTGGGAGTTGGTCGCTCATGGGCACCCTCCTCTGCCAGCCTTTTCTAGTTTGCTTGGCCATCCTTCAGTGACAAGGCCCTCTGGCCCATGATCATGGGCAGTTTGGGGGACAGCTGGGCACAGAGCACAAATGTCAGAGGCAGTGGGGAGAAAGGGCTCTCACCTGGCCAGCAGAGCCACAGCAAAGTGGTGGGTGTCAAGAGAGAGCAGCGTGTCCCAGCCACACCTGCGTTCCATTGCCACCACCACATGCTCACAGCGGAGAAGGCAGAGCAGGCACTTCAGGGTGCGCACTGCAAACCTGTGTGCACAGCAAAGGCCAGGTCACGCTGGCAGCACTGGCTCCTTGGCAGGCCACGTGGCAGGGACAGGAGGAGTGGGATGGAGCACCTGTTGGGGCTGGTGGCAAGGCCGTGCTCTTGCTGACATCCCTTCCAGAAGGCATCGACCTCCTCTGGCATCTCTTCTGTGCTGGAGAACACTTGGAAGAGCAGATGCACAAATAGGCGGGGGAAATACACCTTCAATATCCGTGGCAGACAGGGCACCTGCAGGATCTTCCACATCACCACGGTTGCCTGCAAAGCCCCCCCGGGACAGCGCTCAGTGCCCAGGCGTCCGTGTGGCAGGGCCCGAGCGTGGCAGGGAGAGGCCCGGAGAGAGGCAGAGGGAGCACGGGGCCAGCTGGGCCTGAAGCTGCCCCTGGGCCAGGTTTCAGGCCAGCGCCTGAGGCAGGCAGATGCAGTGGGGGAAGGAGGATGGAGAGCTCTGGAGAGGCGGCCTTGGGGCCAGCAAAGGCCACTTGCAGAAACTCACAGCCAGGCCAAAGACAGCCGTTTGGTCCCCATCGGAGGTGCACGTGCTGTACTCTGGCCAGCTCCCCAGCACATCCAGGAGAGTCAGCTGTGCCAGCTCCGCAGTCCTGGCTGAACCCATGATGGTCTTCCACATGGCCATGGCAGCTCTGCGGGGTCAGAGCTCTGTCTCAGGGGGGTCTCAGAAACAGCAGCGGGGGGAGCTGAGCTGGCTGCCACTTCTGCTTCTGCCCACTGGCCCTGGCCAGCAGCAGCCAGGCAGCCCAGGCCTGTGGGGACAGAGCCCTGAGGGGCAGGGAGGGAGCATGGCAGCAGGCTCAGGGACTGACGTGCCAGGGCTGGGAAAGGCAGCAGCCAGAGGGCCCTGGAAGTCTCTGTTGCTCAGACACCTGCAGCAGGCTGTACAGGGTGATGGGCTGGGGAGGCCTGAGCCCTCTGGGCAGGTGGGCCCCATACCTGTCACAGGACGGGGCCACACGCAGGAGCGTCAGGACTGCGTCATCTGGCTGTGCTTCCGTGAGGTCCAGCAGGGCCTCGTCCAGCCTGGGCTCAGCACAGTCATTGGCCACGAGCCACTGGTGGATGAACCTCACCATGGCGGGCACCTGCAGAAGGCACAGGGAGACTTGGGAAGCTGCCAGAGGGAGCAACGTTCCCAGCTTGCCCAGAGAAGTGCTTCCCTTCCCTGCGCACTGCCATGTGGCCTCAAAGGCTCACAGCAACCAGCAGTCGTAGCTTGGGAGGCCAAGCAATTCCTGGCAGGATCAAACCCTGCCCACAGGCTGCTTACTTGGTCTGGGTAGTAAAAACCTTCCTCTACAAGTATACACAGGAGGGCAGCGCTGGTCTTGGTTTGGAACATGGGCGAGTATGCTCTGAGCGCAGTGCCCATGGCGATGGTCACTTCCTCCTGCATTCTCTTTAGGAATTTGCAGATGAACTGTAGGAGAAGGGCAGGAAGCCGGGGATGTTGCATGGAGTGCTGCACACACGGTGCTGGGCTGAGCAGGGACAGCAGGCCCAGCCCAGCTGGGGGTGGCTGCAGGTACCTTGGCTGTGCTGCGGAAGCGGCCACGGCTGGATTCCTGCTCTTGTGTGCACTCCAGGGCTGCATCTGGCAAAGAGCGAGTGCAGCCAGAGCTGAGGGGCTGCGGGAGAGGCTGGAGAACACAGCCCAGCCCTGTGCCCCCCAGGCAGGGAGAGCCCCAGGATGGCCCAGGGGATGGAGCACGGCCACTGCAGGGTGTCTGCCCGGGCCCTCTTCCATTCTGTCCGTGGGCATTTCCCCAGGGGATTGCATGGGATGGGATGGCATGGCATGGCATGGCATGGCATGGCATGGCATGGCATGGCATGGCATGGCATGGCATGGCATGGCATGGCATGGGACGGGATGGGATGAGATGGGATGGGATAGGATGGGATGGGATGGGACCAAGTTGGCTGCAGGCTCTAGCCCTGCAGCCCAGCTCTGCCACTCACCCTCCTGTGGTGGCTGGAATGGCACCACCTCCTCAGTCTCCTGTGCTGGGGCAGCTCCAGGGCCTTCTTCCTCCTCCTCCTCCTCCAGCCAGGCCATCTTGGGCACTCTTGGGGGTCTCTGCTCCATGTCTCTGACTGGAGCTACTTGCGGGAGAGGTGCCCTGGGAAAGCTCCGGGGCACCAAGTCCCACGCTCTGCCCTTGAGGGCAGCTGCAGAATAGAAGCCTCGCAAGGCCACGGCTCACCGAGTCCTGTGCTCTGGCCTCGAGCTCAGCTGCAGGAACAAGGCTGCGGAAAAGCTCGGGCTCAGACAGGAACGAGCGTGCTGTGTGGGGGCTCCTCACGGCACCACTCTGTCCTGTTGTGCCCCGTTGCGTGCTCCCAGCTCCCCGGCAAGCTTCTATTTCCCACGTGTCACAAAGGGCCCCTGGACACCGGGTTCCGTTCCATGGCACGGTGACCGTGCTGCAGCGTGCCACCCAGGGCCCTTGCACACACTGCCGCCTGCCCTGGGGCCACCCCCAGCCCAGCCAAAGTGGCCCAGGCTGGAAGGAATGCCTGGCCCCAGGTGTCTAAGGCAGCCCACACAGGATCTTTAGGAAGGGCTCAGAGCATCAGCAAACGCTGCCCTGCTCTGCGGGCTCAGGGCAGCAGAAGGAGCCCCCAGGGCTGCCGACGCAGCCGCGCTGGGAATGGCATGGGGCTGTCCAGGGAAGCTGGCACAGCCTCCTTGGGACACGTCCCGGCCCGTGGCCATCCTCAACCTGCGGGTGTGACACACGCAAGGAACGTGTGGGCCCGGGCACAAATGCTGCTCTGAGCCCTGGGGCCCGGGCAGCGCTGACAGCAGCAGCTGTGGCAGAGTCCCCGCCCAAGCAGAGCTGCCACCCCCCGAGCCCTGGCAGCGCTGGTGCCCGTCTCCTGCCCCAGAGACCTGTGCCCCCGGGGGGCTTCTGTGCTACAGGGAGCCAAAGCCCACCTGCATTGGGGGCTGTGCTCCTTCCTGCAGGGGCTGATGGGCAGAGCACCTGGAGAAACTGCTGGCAACACTTGGTCTCTGCCAGATGATGTTGCTCCTTCCTGAAATGTATTTTTTTCATGGAAGGCATTCGCAGTAGCACCACAACACCATCCATTTCTGAGTTTCCCAGGGCAATTAGATTGCAAAGTAACACTGTGATGTTTCCTTGTGCTTTTCTCACTCTCTTTCCTCCATTCTGGGAAAAACAGAATCTGCCCAGGTTCTGATATTCTCAGCTTCAGTTGCTGCCTGTCTGGCTGTGGCAGCTCATGTCCAAACAAAACTGTGTCCCTGCTGAGCACAGCAATGGGTGGCCACAAATGGGGAGGTTCCCCAGTGAACAGGAAGGCAGACACGTGGAAGTACAGAGGATAAGGATAACTCTGGGAGGAGAAGCTGTTCAGTGTCTCTGATTACGGTGCCCGCACCCTGAAGCAGCAGCCAGGAGAAGTGCTGTAAGCAGACAGGGGCAGTTTTGGGCACCACAATAGAAGAAGATAGTAAGCTATTATCCAGAATGCAAAGGAGGACTGCAAGGATGGAGTGTGGTCTGGAGGGGCAGCCCTAGGTGCAGCTGAGGCCACTCTAGTCTGTTCAGCCTGGAGGAGAGTAAAGGGCATCATTGTGGTCTCCAACATCCTCCTGAGGGGAATCAGAGGGGCTGCTGCAGCTCTCGTCACTGTTGGGAGCAGTGACAGCACTCGAGAAAAGGGCAGGGAGTTGGGACAGGGCAAGTTTCATTTCCATATCAGGAAAAGGTTTTTCACCCAGAGCACGGTCAGGCACTGGCACAGGTTCCCCATTGACGCAGCCCAGCGGAGCCCGGGCCGGCTCTGGGGAAAACTCCGGCGCTGTGCCAGGAGTGGGGAACGGCCAAGGCGTGGGCTCTGCCTGCGGCTGAACCTGATGAGCCACTGCTCAGTGGCTCAGGATCTAATAACTGCGGCACGGAGCAGGCAAAAGAGAAGGAGGAGGCTCCTCCATTGTGAGGTTCCACAGGCAAAGGTTTATCCCAAGGGAAGGATTCAGAAGCAAAGAGCCACCAGCACTTCTGTGCATGGGATTTTATAGGGGTACAACTTAGGGGATGGATACAAACCATTGACCAAGAAGGAATCTGCAGGGCAGGAGCGAGGGGATTACATCAGTTGCTTGGGACTAATTAGGACAGATGGGAGGAGAGGGTAGGTGCCATGGATGAGTGGGGTTTCCTGCAATAGGGGAATTCCAAAGGGGTGGTGCAGTCAGGGATTGGTCCAAGACAAAACTGACAGGGAAGGTTCAGGAATAAAGAGCTGGGTTACCTTGACAGGCAGGGAAGGAGCTGGAACAAAGAGTGGGGCATGGCATTAGGGACAGCTTTGAGGGAGGGCAAAACCTAGGGGTAAACCAACTTGGGAAAAACATGGGGTACATTAAAACAAACTATTATAAGATAACTGATAAATAAACACAAACTGCAACACCCCAGGGAACTGGGCACAGCACCAAGCCTGTCTGAGGTTGAGAAGTCTTTGAACAACATCGAGAAGTCACTCAAGCTTTTAGACACTACATCAAAAGTCAAGGGTTGTGAACTCTAGGTTTACATGAGTATATACTCCTGAGTTTTACTTTAGGCAGTGTTTTAAGAAACTTGTTTTATGTCCAATCATAGCCCAGTTCCTTGTAGATTGTGTAGAATGTGTAATCCTTTTGTTTTCATTGCTTGTTAGGACTATAGAAAAGAATATTGGTGGTGGGTGACTCAGAGACACCCAGTGTGTGTTAAGTGCAGTATACAGGGCATAAAGAGAAGGAAAAGAGAAGAAGTAGTAATACATACTGGTAAGTTTGGAAATTAAGATAGCATTAAGAATGAATAACACAAGAAGTAAAAATGTTATTAAAAAGAGTCCACTAGAATGTATTTTAGCACATGAGAAAGATTTGGGAGGAATCCTGGAGGGTAATTTTTCAAAGAAAGGTAATCTGATTAAATAGTCTACCCCATGGTAGTAGCCTTGGTATCAGTTAGAAAGTGGTGAAAAGTGATCCCCTAATGGAACTTTAAATTATCATACATTGTGACAGTTGATGTTATTTTTATGAAAAGAAGAAAAATGAGATCATGTGATGTATGCAGACATGTTTTTTACCCTGGAGAATAAACCTGAGTGGCAGAAAGAATGTGGCTTTGATTTGGCCCCACAGGACCCTTTAGTCCTAACTTTGGAAAGAAATAACAGGCACAAAATAAAGAGATGCTGTTCAGCATGTAGCATAGGGCAGAGATATTTGAAATTGGCTAAAAAGCATGAGGAAGATTGTGTTCTAGGTGTCCAAGAGTGACAGCCGAGTTACCCCAGGCCAGCTTGGGTACACTCCCCCTCACCCAACCACTCCGCACCCTGAATGAAACCCAAATGGCAGTGAGGATGAGATGAATAATCCTGGTGAGGGGACAATTTCAGAGACCCCAGTGACAACCAACACAAGGAATAAAACCAAGGAAACTATGCCTTTAGTCAACCCTTAAGGCAAGCAGTAGGTCCCCAAGGAGAAGCCATGTGGGTGAATTTCTGCTTTTCTACTAGTGATCTGAAGAGTTGGCAGGAAAAAGTTAAAATTTATAGAGAAAACCCCAGCAAAGTAGCAAAACGATTTGAGTTCATAGTCAAGAATCGAGACCCAGACTGAGGTGATACTGATTTCATGCTGACAGAGCTAAGAAAACCAGCAAAAGAGTTGGTGATAAAGGTAGCCAGAGCCCATGTGCAGGGACAAATTGCTAGTGGAGCCTGATAAGGTACAGTGGACCAGCTGTTTCCTATTGTAAACCCTTTGTGGGACCCAAATGATGCAGGCAGCTGTGCAATGTTAGCCAGATACCAGGAACTAGTCAAATTTGAATTAAAAAATGCCATTCCAGAAGCAATAAATTGGTCAGTAATATATAATGTTACACAGGGACAGCACGAGTCACCCACTGACTTTGTGAACAGGCTCTGAGCAGCTGCACGGAAACGCACAGCCCTGGATCCCTGGTCGGATATGGGAAAGCAGCAGTTCCTTTCCCTGATGTTTGGGCAATCTAGCCCAGATGCCAGGCAGGAACTTCAGAAGCTGAAAGAGCCTGTAAAGAGAGACTTAAAGGCATTAATGAAAAAGCATAGAAGGTGTATGATAATAAAGACAGAGAAAAAGAAAAAAACTCCCTGCAGCCACAGTGGCTGCTCTGGATCAGCTCCAGGGAGAGTACGTGGGTGAGGATGAAGCAAAGGCAGGGACCAAAATTCCAGAGGCAGAGGAGGTCCAAACCAGCCACAGGCCAAGCTGGGTCCAAATCAATGTGCATATTGTAAGAAAGGACACTGGAAATGCCAGTGCCCAGAGTTAGCAGACACAGTGCACAAAACTCTTGTAGCCACTCTAGATGATAAGAAATGACCAAGACTGGCAGATCTTACCCTAGCAGGCCCACTGGTTAAAATACAGCTGAAGAATGAGAAAGAAGTTGAATTTTTAGGAAATACTGGAGACACATTTTCACTCTTGAATCAAGCATTGATACCCAAAAGTGAAAACTGTCTTCAAGCAAGAGGAGCCACTGGCCAGCCAGAACAATGCATTCTTCCTGAAACTGCTTAAATGTAAAATTGAGAAGAAAATGGGAATACATCAGTTTCCTGATTCACCAAACTCACCCAAATCTGCCCTAGGCAGGGATTTGCTGGAAAATTTAGAAGCGACAGTTCAGCTTAAAAAAAGAAAAATGAAATTTAAGGTACCTGAAGACAAATTGGTTTTAGCATTAGGACTGACAATTGACACAAGACCAACAAACAACAATAACTCCTTAGAGCAAGTGTTGAATCAGGTGTACCCAAGAGTAGGGGATACCGATAGGCCAGGAAAATCAAAATGAGCAGACCCTGTAAAAATCGAGCTACAGACAAGAGTTAGGCCAGCAGTCAGAAAGCAATAGCCTTTAAGATTAGAAGATAGGAATGGAATAGAGCCAACAATTAATAAATTCCTGACGTTAGGATTATTGGAAGAATGGGAGTCAAAATTTAATACTCCTAGATTGGCAATAAAGAAACCTAATGGAACTTAGAAACTAGTGCCAGATTTACAGGCAATTAATGATTTATGCCTGACTACCTTACTAGCTAAGCTTTGAGATGATTTCATTTGGTTTCCAGTGATAGATGTGAAAGATGCTTTCTTCTGCCTGCCACTTGCGGAAGAAAGTCAAAATGTATTTGCTTTTGAATGGGAGAACCCTAGCACAAGCAGGAAAAACCGACTTAGCTGGGCAGGACTACCTCAAGAGTTCACAAACATTCCCAGTTTTTGGGAATCAATTGGCTGAAGAATTAGAGCTGTGGCAATCACGGCCTGGGGAAGGAACACTCCTACAGCACGCAGATGGTTTATTAATTGCTACTGACACTACTAAAGAATGTTTTGAGAGGGCAGTGAACCTTTTGAATGTTCCTGGACTGAGTGGTTATCGAGTATCTTCACAGAAAGCCCGGCTGGAGCAGCAGCTGTGGCTGTGCCCCTCCGAGGGGGCGCTCACAGTCCCCAGCTTGCCCTGGCACAGCGAGCGGCGGGGACACTCTCCCGCTCCTCGGGAGGCCACGAGAGCGGCTGAGGCTTTCGCCTGCTGCAGACAAGACACCAAAGCCACGCTGGTAGGAGAAGGAGAGGGGACTCCAGCTTGGGGCAAAGTCCAGCTTTATTACAGAGCTCCAAGGAGATCTACAACCCAGGGGAGCCAGAGAACTGGGCTGTGCAAGGTGTTATAAAGGGGAGGTGAACAGGGGAGGGGATGGCCCATCTGCCAATGGAATTCCAGGAGGGCGTGGGGAGCAGGGAAACAGACATGTAGGGGAACCAATGGGGGTAAACAGGGGAGGGGCCCCAGTGCCTGAGCCTATCACTCGACACCCTTGGAAGAAGTTTCTGGAGGGAAGGGATGGGCTGTGGAGTGACAGGCAGGACACAGGGGAGGGGTTGAGGGGACGACAAGGCAGTTTTCAGGGAACCAGGGAAGGAGGCAGCGAGATTGACATTAAAAAGGAGGGAGGAGGCAACGGGGGCAGAACTACTGTCACAGGGAGGAACTGCAGCAAACCAAAGTACAGCTTAATGCAACTAAAACATATAAGAACACAATACAACAAGCAACAAGTGACCTAGCTTGGATATGGGGTCTCCAGAGGACAACGATCTTTGGGAACTGCCCGGAAGGAGCAATTTGCCAGACACTCGACCACAAACCATAAGATAACTCCATGCTTTCCTTGGAATGACAGCTTGGTGCCAACTGTGCATATACAGCTGCAGATTGATCATGAAACCTTTATACAAATTGGTGAAAATCTCTAAAAATACCGTGATATGGATCCCCGAATTGAACAGGGCCTTTGAAGATCTGAAGGGTGAACTCATGAGGGCCCCTGCTGTGGGGCTGCCTGACGTGAGCAAGCCCTTTTGATTTTTCCCACATGAAGGACGGAATAGCTTTAGGGGTTCTGGCACAACACCTGGGTCCTTACAAAAGGGCAGTGGCATTTTTTTCTAAGCAACTGGATACTGTGAGAAAGGGCTGGCCCGCCTGCCTCAGGGCAGTAGCAGCAGTGATCATGAACATTGAAGAAGCAAGGAAGTTTACACTAGAACAAAAGATGACTGTCTCAGTGTCCCACACGGTGTCAGCTGTTTTAGATCAGAAAGGGAACCATTGGCTGTCTTCCTTGAGATTCCTAAACTACCAAGCAGTTCTGGCTGAATCTGATGATACTGGAATTCATGTGACCAGTGTTGTTAACCCTGCCTCCCTTCTGCAAGGAAAGTCCAAAGCTGAACCTGTAGTACACGACTGCCTAGACACCATGGAAACTGTGTGCTCCAGCCGCCCAGATCCAAAGGAACAGCCGCTCCCAGATGCCGTGAACTGGTTCAGCCATGAACTGCTGCTGTGATGGCAGCAGTTTTGGGAGACAGGGAGTGCGAATGGCGGGCTACACCGTGAGCACAGTCTCAGATGTAATCGAGTCAAAGCCATTTCCAGCAGGAACCTCAGCACAAGAGGCTGAGCTGATAGCCCTCCCTCTAGCATTAGAAGTGGCAAAAGGAAGGGAAGTTAGTGTTTGGATGGATTCCAAACATGCCTATGGAATTGTTCATGCCCACGGAGCCATATGGAGGGAAAGAGGACTCCTGACTGCACAAAAGAAGATGGTCAAATATGCAGCTGAAATCCTCAGGCTCCCTGAGGTGGTGGAGCTCCTACTGCAAGTGACAACTGTACATTGCTGAGGGCACTCTAAAGGTAACACCCTCCTGGAAGCAGGTGACAGATTTGCAGATTATGAAGCTCAAATTGCTGCTGAAAGAAATGAACCACTTGTGGCAGCTCTAAGACCTACTGCAGTATCAACTAACCCTTGTGGGGCTGCAAAAGCGTGCTGATGGTTTTAAAATGGATAGAGAAAGGCAAGCAGCATAAGATTTATTTACTGGCTTTTTACAAAAGTGTCTGGTTAAGGGCATAGATTTGCAGAAAGAGCTTCCTGGGTTGTTAGCTTATGGGTATGAACAGGGACTTTTTCAAAATCCTCACACAGTACATGAGTTACAGAGTGGCGCAAATTTGGAGATAAGTGGTGGCAGGCAGTCATAGATGATGATAAAACTGCAAAAAAGTTGGGAAAGTTGTGGCGAGTTGTGCATGAGGAATTGTTGCAGTATCAGGCAGAGGAAAAGGCTGCTCAGCAAGCTAGTGTAGCCCATGAAAAGAACAAGGGTTATGGGGACTGGTTCAATTGCCCGTTACCCCCTGCCATGTCCACAGTCAATCTGCCACCAGCATCGGCTTCTGCTTCAAGCAGCAGCTCCCCGCCAGCATCGGCTCCTGCTTCAGGCAGCAGACCCTCCCCCCCCCCCCCACCCCCCCCATGTGTGCTGTAACAGCACCGCCCTCACCGCCTGCGCCTGTGTCAAACCCTACATCTCCTCCGCCTAGTAATGCGCCGATCCCTGGGTCAGAAAATGACCTAGCGGGGGCCATTGCACAGGGTGAAGGAAAGCATGGGCAGCAGTAGCAAAGGAAATCATGGATACGGGGGATGAGGAGGCTATAAAAGCTGCTATGGAGGTTGCCTGTCCAGTGATTTATTCTCCTGTGGCAGGAGGAGGGTTTCAAGCAACAATAACTGCTTTGGATTGGAAATTGTTGTCACAGTTAGGGTCCACAGTTAGTTGTGACTGGGGTCACAAGGGTTTTCAGGGTGAAGAAGAGACGAGAACGTTGACTCCATGATCAGAAGGCTTGATTTATTGTTTTATGATATATGTTACATTAGACTATACTAAAAGCAATAGAAAGGAAAGGTTTCTTCAGCAGCTAGCTAAGCTAAGAATAGAAAAGGAATGAATCACAAAGATCTGTGTCTCAGACAGAGCAAGAGCCAGCTCTGCCATGAGTGGTCAAGAAATCCAAACACCCACAGGAGACCAATCACCTGTTGCATTCCACAGCAGCAGATAACCATTGTTTACTTTGGTTGCTGAAAACTGCAGCTTCTCACAAGGAAAAATCCTAAGAAAGGATTTTTCATGAAAGATGTCTGCGACATGTCACCTTTTTTTATTTAATTAAATTAAAAGGAAAAAGCGTTTGTAATTTTCTCTGCTGTACTCATGCTGAAGAAAAAGACAAACACTTGACAGGTTATCTGTTGCCAATCAAACTCCACTCAAGTGCTCCTGTGGAATGCACTGGGAATTTCTTCACCTGTAGAACATAAAATTCTATCATATTACTAAAACAATTCTATAATATAGGAAAATGCAAAAACAATGCAAAGAAAATTCAAGTCCAAGCAGCTGAGTTTCAGGAAAAGTCCATGGCTTGAAGATGTTCCTCTTTGCCATATCTGAAAGTTTCTTTTGGTCCTGAAACAGGCCTGCTACAGAAAAAGTCCATCAATAGTTATCAAAAGTCCATTGACAGTCTTCAAAGAATTTTGAGAAAATTTCTGAAATGTCTTGCCACAGCCCTTTATTGAACAACTTGGGCTGAAGCCAATCCCTGGCTCCTCAATGCCTCTGCTCAATGCCTCTGAGCTGCTGCCAGCTCTTTCACCCTTTTTTATTCAATTAATTTTTTTTTTTTTTTTTTTTTTTTTTTTTTTTTTGTCTTGTCGGAAAGAGCAGCAGCAGCAGCAGCAGCAGAGGAGCCAGAGAGAGGCCCTTGGGGGCCCTGGCCCATGTGGAAGGATCAGGAACCCCAGACCTGGCCCACAGAAAGGTGGCCCAGGACCTGAAGGGGGAAGCAAAGCCCCCAAACCCAACAGGAGGCCGGGAGGTGGCCCTGGCCCAAGCAACCAAGCCAGACAGCCCAGGCCCAGCCCCCAAGGCAGGCTCTGCATTGGCACAGACCCGCACCCTGCTGCCAGTACAATGGCAGAAGGGGTGACCAAACGCTTCCTTTCCCCAAAATCACCGAGGCATGCCGGCAATGGGAAGACAGAAGCTGTCCCGAGAAACTTCGTCTCGGGTCTGGGGATGTCCTTTCCCCACAGCAGACAAGCAATGCTCGCTTCCTGCTGTGCTCTCTGCCTCTGCAATGCAAATGCAACAGGTGTTCCTCCCATCTGCCTCACGGCACCACCTCCACCCCCTCTGGGCTGGGGACCAGGGGCAGAACTTTTGGGACCCACCTCCCCCTCGCCACTGGGGCGCGCGAGGGGCGGCAGAGAGATTCGCATCCCCCAGGGGGAAACCCCGGACCAAACACCCCCCAACCCGCCAAGAATGCTGATCTTGAAAACAGGCAGCCGTGCTGCGCCCACAGCCAGCTGTCGGGCCATGCCTCCTCCACGGAAGGACAGGCTGACGCCCTCTTCCTCTGTCCCAGCTCCCGCTGTAGGGGCAGCCCCGGGACAACCCGAAAAACTCGGGGAGGAAGTCACGCTGGATGCAGGAGGCGCCGCTGCAGCTGCCGCCGCCGGCTCCAAGGCAGCCTCTGACGCAGACACCGGGGACGAAGTCCCCACAGGCGGCAGAACTGCCGGGGAGGGCAGCGGGGCCGCCTGGGGAGGCGGCGGGGGCGGCACGGGGTCGGCAGCATCTTCTGCGCCGGGCTCTGACATCGGCCGCGGAACCGCAGTCGCAGAAGGCGGCGGGACGGCCGGGGGGAGCGGTGGATCGCTGTTGCCCAGCAACATCGGCGCAGCCGCGGGAAGCGGTGTCTCTGAGGCCTCAGATGCAGGCAGGGAAGCCGGAGGAACCGCGGCCGGAGCGCACACAAGCTCCCCCGCAGGGGCGGCCACGGGAGGGGCCGCGCGGGGAACTGCCCGCACCCGCGGGGCGGGTTGGGGCGGCGCTCGCGGTGCTGGCCGGGGCGGTGCCCGTGGCGGCGCCGCCCACTCCCATCCCCCCTGAGAGCAACGGGAGGGGGGAACAAACGGCTCCGTCTGAGCATGCTCCGAAGACGCAGTAAAAAAAACTTCGGCTGCGGGCGAAACTTCGCCCCCCCACTGTGGGTCAGGGGGGCTGGAAAGCAGCAGATCGTCCCCCTCCAAAGGGTCTTCCCCCGGAATTGGGGGGAACTGGGCTTTCCCCTTGCAGTTAGCAATCCAGGGAAAAACAGCTGCTCTCCGTTTCAAGACTAGAAAGAGCAACAAAAAGGTTGAATAAATTGAGGGGCATCCGAACCCACGGCCCAAAAAGAATTGGAAAATGGAGTCCATACACTCCCAGACAAACACATCAAGGGCATATAGCACATTCGTAAAAAACCCAAAGAGCTTTGCCCATCGAAAGAACTCATAGAAATCTGTCTCCAACAGGAGAATTCCATCCTCTTCACCCCATTTTTGCCAGAGGGCAATAAGTTTCTCCTCTGAAGGGGAGAATGGAACCTCATCCTCTAGGGGAGAAGTCCTCCAGATGAGCAGCCACAAACTGCGAATGGCCTCATCTTCAGGAGGGCAAAAACCAACAGTACCTTGTGACAGTGTCCAGGACTCTCTGGCTATCTGCACGGTGCTGCTGAGCTTTCTGAACATCTTCCTGGAGGCTTTTCAGAAGGTTCTCTTTGTGGTCAGCCTTGCTGAGAACTCTGTCCAAATTCGGATCTTCAGTTCTTCAGCTCCTGGCTAGAATCCACTTCTGTGGTCACTTGTGAAGCAACCATCAATGCCACACATTCAGGGATTACCCAGTGCAGCAATGCTCCTCTGGTGGTCTCACCAAGTGATGATTGTCCTCCTCAGTCGGGGGTCACCAATTGTGACTGGGGTCACAAGGGTTTTCAGGGTGAAGAAGAGACGAGAACGTTGACTCCATGATCAGAAGGCTTGATTTATTGTTTTATGATATATGTTACATTAGACTATACTAAAAGCAATAGAAAGGAAAGGTTTCTTCAGCAGCTAGCTAAGCTAAGAATAGAAAAGGAATGAATAACAAAGATCTGTGTCTCAGACAGAGCAAGAGCCAGCTCTGCCATGAGTGGTCAAGAAATCCAAACACCCACAGGAGACCAATCACCTGTTGCATTCCGCAGCAGCAGATAACCATTGTTTACTTTGGTTGCTGAAAACTGCAGCTTCTCACAAGGAAAAATCCTAAGAAAGGATTTTTCATGAAAGATGTCTGCGACAGTTAGTCAATTTGGGGTAACTGGTGAGCCCACAAAACAAATGCTTGATTATATCTGGGGGACTCAGGTTTTGCTGCAGGCTGATTGCAGAGGAATAGTGAAGCTTATCTTCACTCAGCATCAGCAGCTTTTGTTTAATGCCCACTGGCAATCGCTCTGTCAAGAATGCGTGGCAATAATGCGGCAGCCAAGCAACCCGTTACATGGGGTAACCCTGGAGGAATTAATGGGGTTCGGGCCTTTTTTTCGGACGGAGGCACAAGCGTTAATTGGTCCTGATAAGTGTCGGGAGGCTATGCGTCTGGTATGGTTGGCTATAGACAGGATAAAAGAACCGGGAGGAATTCCTTCTTACATGGGAATAAAGCAAGGTAGAGATGAGTCATTTGGAGCTTTTATAGATAAGGTGGCCAACACTATTGAGCGGGCAGGAGTCCCTGAGTTCATGAAAGGGACCTTGCTGAAGCAATGTGCTCTTCAGAACAGTAATCAGGCCACTAAGAATGTTTTAAATACCCTGGGAGCTAATTGGTCTATAGAGGAAGCTTTAGAATGATTGGCAAATTTGCCCGTAGGGACTCAAGCAATGTTAGTAGATGCTATTAAGGAGTTAGGGGCAGGGTTACAAAAACAGGCAGAATCATCATAAAGCCAGGTGCTAGCCGTGCTCGCTCTGCTCCAGGCAGCAGCAATAAATACTCCACGGGCTCCATCTGCTGGCCGATTTAAATGCTACCGGTGTGGAGGTATAGGGTACACGTGACGGGCTTGTCCGGCGGTCAGCGTCTGGTGTCACAATTGTTGCTTGGATACCCACAACACCAGAGCCTGCAGGCGCCGTCCGGGAAACGGGAGAGCCAGCGCGCCCACCAGCCGCCGCACTCAGACACAAGTAGCTGCTGTCACAACTTCGGCTCAACTTCCCTTCAACCAGCCACCGCCGGGAGCCTCGGATTGGACGTGGCAGCCGCAGCAACAATAACTTTGATGACCACCCACCCAGAAAAGGTTCCAACTGGAATAAAGGGACCACTCATTATTGATGGATTACCTATGGGAGCTTTGCTTTTAGGTCATTCCTCGGCTACCATGATGGGATTATTTGTTTTATCTGGAGTAATAGACGCTGATTTTACGGGGGAAATTTGTGTTATGGTGCATACTCTTTTTCCACCTATACAAATCAAGAAAGGACAACGGATAGCTCAATTGATTCCTTTGGAACAGTTGGCTAAAACTTTACCCCCTCGTCAAGCACAGTCAAGAGGAGAGCGTGGATTTGGTTCCACTGGAGGACTTACTCTTTTAACAATGAACTTGAATGAACGACCAAAGCGCACTGTAATACTGGATTATCAGGGTGAAAGGCAATCCTTGGAAGGACTATTGGATACTGGAGCAGACTCCAGCATTGTTAGTCCGGACTTTTGGCCCCACAACTGGCCATTGCAGTCAACCACAGTGCCACTTACTGGGGTTGGAGGCCTAACACTTCCAAAAAAGTCACCAATGCTATCTGTGACTATTGATGGCAAAATTGTGTGGAGTGTTTTCTCAATTGTACCTTTGCCTCCTACTGTACAGTGCCTCATTGGTCAGGACATTCTGGCTCAAATAGGGGTGGTACTGACAAATGAGCACCCTTTGGGCTAATAGCCATTGCATGGACTTTCCCAATCCCATTAACCTGGACCACGGACATTCCAGTATGGGTTAAGCAGTGGCCATTAAAAAGGGAGAGTCTGGAACAAGTTCACATACTGGTACATGAACAATATAAACAAGGAAATTTACAGTTGTCAACAAGCCCATGGAATTACCCTATCTTTGTTGTCAAAAAGAAGTCAGGGAAGTATCACTTAATACATGATTTGCGGGCTGTAAATGAACAAATGGAGCCTATGGGAGCCTTACAACCAGGATTACCTAACCCGGCTATGTTGCCAAGGGACTGGCCACTTTTGATTATTGATCTGAAGGACTGCTTCTTTACTATTGCTCTGCATCCTCGAGACACTCGGAGTTTGCATTCACTCTGCCCGCTCTAAACAGGAGAGAGCCGGACAAGAGATTTGAATGGGTTTCTCTTCCCCAGGGCATGCACAACAGCCCCACCTTGTGTCAACTGTATGTTGACAATGCTTTACAACCCTTACGGCAGGCCTGGCCTGAAACAATCATCTATCATTACATGGATGATATTTTATTTGCGCAGCCACAACCTTTTACAGGTCAACAAATTCAAGCAATATATGATGCTTTGAAGCTTTATGGACTGACTATAGCTTCTGAGAAAATTCAATTATCTGCACCTTGGAAATATCTGGGGTGGATACTTACTGATCAAATTGTTACCCCTCAGAAACTGCAATTAAACATTAAATTACATACATTGCATGATGTTCAAAAGTTGCTTGGTGACCTACAGTGGCTGCGCCCCATTGTCGGTATCCCTAATGAACTGTTAGATGAACTTCAACCTTTACTAAAGGGAACTGATCTGGCACAGCCTGTTCATATAACCTCTGAACAGGTTGAGACCCTGCAACAGATACTGGACTGTGTCACACAAGGCAGTGTTCAGAGACGTGGTCCTGACCTTCCCATACAGCTGACAGCTTGGTGTGGAGCTAAGTTTTTACTGAGTGCGCTTACTCAGCAACAGAAAAACAGGGGAAATGTGGAGAGCTTTGTGGAAAATTGGCTAGCTGAGAAAGGTCACTTTGACACAATACTGTTGGATAAGTTTCAAGGAGACAAGCTGGGGATTAAGTAGTCAGTGTCCAATCACTGACAAGAGTCATGGTGACCTTGCTGCAACATGAAGATGGGGGAGAGAATCTTTTGCCAGAAAAATGAAGATAGCCTTGGTAGAATAGCCACAGGTATGTAGATGTAGAAACAAAATAATCATTAGAGCATAGAAGTAGGTGTGGTTGATTCATGTGTGTTTAACCAATAATGAGCTCAGCTTTGTAATATGTATAAGCTTCATTAACACCAATATAAATATGTGTGAGCTATCAATAAACTTTGGGATTTGCTGTTCACTCATACTGAGTGCTGTTCTTCCTCCGCCGACCCGATATAGTCCCCTTGATTCCTTGAGGCTGTGCCATTCTATAATGGTCCTTTGGTTCCAGTGGGTCCCAAAGTGTCAGAACAGTCTCCATTGTTCCATGAGGCCCCACAAAGTCACTGTGCTCCCCTTGGTTCCACCGGCCCCACAGTGTAACAATGAACTCTCGGTTCCATAAGGTTTCTCAGTCCCAATGGTCTCCTTGGATCTGCAGTGTCACAGTGGCGCCTTGGCTCCATGTGGCCACACTGTGTCACAATGGCTCATGATTCCATGAGGCCACAGAGTTTAACAAGGGACCCTTGGTTCCATAAGGCCTTGCTGTGTCACAATGGATTTCTGGTTCCATGAGCTTTCACACAGCCAACAGCATCTCCTTGGTTCTGCAGTGTCACAATGGACCCATGATTCCACAAGGCCTTGATGAGTCAGAATGGTCCCTCTGTTCCAAGAGGTTTCTCAGGGTCACAATGGTCTCCCTGGATCTGCAGTATCACAATGTAGTGTATCACAATTGGTTCAATGTAGCCCCAATGTGCCAAAATGGATTTTGGTTCCATGGGGTTCTGCAGAGTCACAATGGACCCTTTGTTCCATGAGTTTGCACAGTCCCACAGCTGACTCCTTGTTCTATGAGGCCTTGCTGTCACCAAGTCTCTGAAATATCAGAATAAGGCTCCTTACACTAATTTCCTATTTAAGAGGGTATCATTTATTCAGGCCTGAGGTCTAGTGAGGGATAACTCCTAACCCTATGTGGACATGTAATTCTACCAGCAACATTAAATGTGTATTACAATTTACCCATTACCATAAAACCCACCCCAAGTTCCCAGTTTCAGTCCTTCTTTTTTCTGCCACTACATTCTTGAGCCAGATGTCTTCCTGTCTTCCAGCCATCCTTGCTGGAAAAGCAGCCCCTGCATGCCTTGTTCCTGTGCTGAAAGTTCACAGGCACAGTAAAAATTGAATTACCGCTTTAGATATCAAAGCCAAGGCTTTGTGTGGGCAGGCAGAGGCAGGCAGGAGGCAGAGCTGTCAGCAAAGGAAGGGCCCAGCCAGGTGGGGCAGCCAGGGGATGCCGACAGCCTGCAGGGACAGAGGCGCAGGGCAGGAACACCGTAGGACAGCCTGGGCTGCACAGGGCACAGGGATGGGAAGCAGCTGCAAGACAGCCCTGACAGAGCCAACTTGGGCAGCACTTTGGCCATGGTGGACACAAAGAGCACCAAAGCCCCAGAGGGTGATTACAGTCCTTGTGCTGTGTCTGTGCTGCTGAGCTGGGCCGGGCTCCTGGCCCAGAGGCAGCTCCTGGCAAGGGCAGCAGAGCTGCAGAGAGACAGCTCTGGCCAGGAGCAGCTCCTGTGCACAGCCCAGCAGGGCTGGGGCACTGCCAGGGCCCCTCAGGGACACCAGCAGGGCACAGACAGAGCTCCCAGGGGCTCAGCACTGGCAGGGGCGGTGGCATGTCCCAGAGGGGGCTGTGTCACAGCAGCTCCTCTGTGGCTGTGTCATGGAGGCACAGAGCAGCTGTGATGTCAGCAAGGGGCTGTGTGACAGCACAGAGTGGGCAGTGTGAGGTCACAGATTGGGCTATGGAATGACAGTTTGTTGTGTGTGGTCATTGAGCAGCTATGGCATCATAGAGGGGATTCTGTGACATCACCGAGCAGGCTGTGACATCATGGCATGGCTGTATGACATAGAGCTGGCTGTGAGGTCAAAGTGTGTACTGTGACCTTACAAAGTGGCAATATGACATCACAGAGAGGGTTTTGTGATATCACTGAGGGGGTTGTGGCATCACACATCTGTCTATGACATCATAGAGTAGGGTGTGAGGTCACAGACCAGATCCTGCTTTCATAGAGGGTGGCTCTGTGACATCAGAGAGAGGGTTGTGACATCACTGGCTGGCTATGTAACATCATAGAGCTGGCTGTGACATCACAGTACGGATTGTGAAATCACAGGGTGACTTTCGGACATCACAGAGTCTTCTGTGTCATCACAGTACAGCTGCATGACATTAAAGGGTGACATCCCAGAGTTGTCTCTGTGACATCACAGGTTCCTGTATGACATCACAGGGGCTGTGTGAGGTCACAGGGGAGGTGACTCTGCCCCGGCCCCCCTCACAGTTCCCCCCAGAGCAGTCCAACCCTGCTCGTGCACAGCGGGGTCCCCTGTCCCCCCGGGTCCCCCCGCCCCCGGTGCCGCAGCCTCCCCCAGAGGATGTTCCACGAGATCGACCCCAGAGCCTGACACGGGGACGGGGGGCCGGGGCCCTGGGGGTGGCACAGGGGGACAGGGACCCCCCGGCAGCGTCCCCGTGTCCCCCAGGGCCAGAGCCTGGGCCAGGGCTCCTTCACCCTGTTACAAACAAGGGCATGAGAGCGCTGAAAAAATCCCCAGCAAGGGATCAGTAAAAACCAGATTGAATGTTAAGCAACAGCACCACAAGGTCCCTTGGCAAGAGTCACTCTGCTCCTGACTGGACACTTCAGGCACACCAAGGAAACAAAGCAACAACAAAACCAAACCAAATACAGGCAATCAAACAAGAAATGATGTGAGAACTGTCCCTGTGTATGTGTGACAAGAGGACAGTGAGGGCAAGGATAAAAGGAATATGGCCTAAAAGATTAACAGAGCTCAATCCTAACAGGACTTAACTGATACCTTAATCTTAACTGGTACCTTCAACTTCACAATTTAGCAAAAGAACAGCACTTAAAAGTATTTAATCTAACTTATAACCTATGACTTTGCAATTTAACAGAGGAATAACATTTAGCAATATTTAAATTAAGCAATATTTAAATTAGCTTATAATTTATATTAAACATAACAACTTAGCAAAAGAACAACTCTTAGCAGAATTTAGCTTCACTTAGACCTTGTGATTTAACCACACTTACAGGCCTGACTGACTCAGCTATCCAAGGCACTCAAACCCCTCAGAGAGCAGCATTTCTGCCACATTTCTCCAGCACAGGCACTCCTGTGTGCACACAGACACAAAGAGTCAGTGCAAGGCACCTCTGAGAAATTCCCCTGGGGGCAGGTAATGCTCCCTGTGGATCCTTTGGCATCTCCCCAGAGGGTGAAGGGCTGAGCCTGGAGGAGTGGGGGGACCGGCCCAGGCCCCGTCGTTGTTGGGGATCCCCGAGTGCAGCAAACAGGAGAGTTCCCGGCTGGGAGAGGCCCCACTCAGAGGGAGTCGCTGGCCCAGGAGAGCTCCAAGGGCTCCTTTTGGAGCGCTGTTTGCAGGGCCCCAAGAGAGGGGCTTCAGTCCCAGCAATGGCTCATCCTGGCCGCACTTGGCATCAACAGCTTTCTTTGGCAGGGTGAGAACAGGGATGTTGTGCCACTGAGGGAACAGAAACAGCTCCCAGGGCTGCTCCTCCAGAAAGCAGGAGCTGGTTGGGCAGCAGCAGTGCCTGGAGCAGACAGTGTTTGTGATGAGCTGCAGAGGAGCTGAGCCCAGGGGCTGTTGGCCAAGGCCGAGCCCCAAGGAGCATTTCTCAGCTGGCAGGGCGGCCTGAGAAGGGCAGGGGGGAATGCAGCAGCACAGGGCCCATGGAACCAAGGGACCATTGTGACACTGTGGGGCTGAATGAAATCATGGAGAGCACTGTGACATTGCTGGGCCTCATGGAACCAAGGGGACCGTACGGACACTGTGTGACTTAATGAAATGTAGGGGCCATAGTGTCACTGAGAGACCCCATCAAACCAAGGGTCCATTGTGACACCACAGGGTCTCATGGAACTGTGGAGACCATTGTGACACTTTGAGGTGCCATGGAACCAAAGGACCATTGTGACACTATGAGACTCAATGGAGCCAAAGGTCCATTTTGATATTGAAGGGCCTCATGTAACAATGGAGGCACCATTAAGAGATGGCAGCCTCACGGAACCAATTGTTGGGGCCATTGTGAAAATATTGGGCCCCATAAAAGCAAGGAAACACAGAACAGGTCTGGCTGGTTTGGCCTCCCAGGGGCCACATGACTGGTCCAGCTGACCTTGGCATGTTGAGGGTCTCTTCTCATCTGCTGCTGAAACACTGAGGCTCTGTGCTTTCCTTCATATGGAAAAGAATTGTCCTTCTCCTCCAGGCACGCATGGCCACAATTGGAGTTTCACCTCCTAATTTCCTTATATCAAAGGATTGTTCACATAGGAATATTGCCAGGACAAGACTGGCTGGCAATGGTTTCATAAGGGTCAGCTCCCATCTGTCCCCAAAACACTGGGGAAGGCTCCGTGTTATCCTTTCTATAGGAAAGAACTGTCCTGCTTCTCCAGGTTCCCATGGCCGAGATTGGGTTTCCACCTCCAAATTCCCTTAATCCAAACACTGCTCCCAGACAAAATCTGCCATTCCTGACAAGTCTGGCTGGCCTTGGCATAGTGAGACTCTCACTTGCCTTCCAAACACTGGAGCTCTGGGCTTTCCTTTCTATGGAAAAGAACTGTCCTTCTCATCCAGGTGTCCATGGCCAGAAATGGGGTTCCACATCCAACATTCTCTGTTGTGACAGACTGGAGGAGATTGTTGGCTCAAAACATTTCATGTGTGGGGGAGGAAGGGGCAGGTCCAGCCCTGCCCTGCCCTGGAAGCCCAGCCCTGCCCTGCCCTGGAAGCCCAGCCCTGCCCTGCCCTGGAACCCCAATCCCCCCAGAGCCTCTATCCCAGCCCAGCAGTGGCTGCCAGTCCCTGGCACAGCACAGGCAATGCTCCACAGCCACCTCTGCGCCCCAACCCAGCTCCTGAGGGACCAAATGAGCCCAAGCCCCACCTGGGGGAAGGGCCCAGGAAGACCAAGGGGTATTGAAGGCTGACCACAAGGCAAGCACACATCTTGACCCTGCATCATCTTGGAATTTCCATCATAACAGTGCTGGAATCCAGGGCTTTGTAGCTGTGTGTGTGCTTCTCTGTATCTTTTCTGTCTTTCGCTCTCTCTGTGTCTTCTTCTATTTCTGTCCTTTTGCAAATTTTGAGTAACTTAAAATTGAACAGGCTTAGAGTTTATGAAATTGAATGGGCCAAGGTAATGCTTTGAGAAGTCTTTTCTGCTGATTGAATGTGGCGTTAAACCATTTGCCAAGTTTCTCTAATTTTCTGAAGTTGCCAGTAAAGACTGTTTTGTTGTTTTGACCTCTTGAGGATTTCTTGCCAGTATTTGTCTAGTGCATCCAACTCAGAGGACACAAACAATTGTAATTCCTTTTAAATATCTCATTGAGAGAGTTGTTTGGGGGATGGGGGTCAGGGTTTGTCTGTCTTGCTTGGCCCAGCCCAGGCAGGGCTTTCCCAGCCCCATTCCACACTCCATTGCCCAGCTGGAGCCGCTGGTGCCTCTGAGTTGTGCTGCCCCAGCCCCAGGGACGCTCTCCTTGTCTGCCCATTCCCCCACGGTCTCTGGGCAGGGATGGCCTCAGTGGGGGCTGCTGACATCCTCAGCAACTTGGAGGCTGCTGCTGAATTTCCCTGCTCCAGAGGCTTGTTCAGCCTTCAGCTCTTCAGTGCAGGAATTCAGTGTCCCAGGGCTCATTGACATTCAGAACACCTGAACAAGCCAAGCCTCTGGGAATAATTTAAGTGTTCAAATCTTTTGTGGTTAATTTGACAGACTTCAGTAGTGTCTTCGAAGTGAATGCATTATATTTAAAAAGACAGTGAGAAAACATTTTTTAGGTCCTGTTAAGGATTTTTTCTTATTCCTAAATCGATATGTGCAATCTCTGATTGACACTGAATCCAAGCATCTCCTCATGCAGTTTGAATAGGTGTGAAAATCAAGACCCTCCATGGCTGACAATCAATCAGACTCTGTCCCTACCCCCACCCCACCATTTCCCCCATCCAAGCCCTGGCACTCAGAGCAGCTTTGTGCAAATCTGAGCTCCCTGCAGCCCAGGCTGCACCTGCAGCTTTCACCTCCTTGGCTCCAGCTCCCCCCTGCTTTCCTTGCAGAAGGAGCTGTCTGAGACACAGAGGGATGTTCATTTCTTGTCAGCCAACAAAGCCAAGGGAAGGCACAGCTCCATCAAATGCCAAAGTCATTCCTCTGCTGGATATTAAATCCGCTTTCCACAGCAAACAGCCTCAGAGCAATGGAAAACACCTTCTGTGCCCAGCACAGCTCCCAAGGTCTCCCCAAACCCTCCCTCCCCCAATTCTGCCCAGATTTGCTCTTTGCACACACGAGTCACAGGCTGAAGTCAGGAGCTCCCTCCATGCCCAGAGGGAGGAAAAGTGAGAAAGGGCATGAAGAGCTCTCCTGTGCAGAGCCAAGGTCCAAGTGCTGCCCCTGCAGTGGGAACCACAACTCATCAGGTTTGTGTCCTTTGGGCTCAGGGCCTGGTGACACTCAGAGGCACAGAAAGGTTTCTTGCCAACAAAAACACGTTGAACATTTGAACAGTGTAAGAACCATCACAGCTCTTCCCTCAGCTCTCTGGGATGTCCCAGCAGCATCTGACATGTCCAGATCCCCAAGGGATTTCCAAAAAGAAAAAGTTCTAGACAAGGACATAAGAAAACACAATTTTGTGATAGATATAAACACAATTAAGATGTTGACTAATATGGTATTTATTTCAACATCAGAAAGACTGGGCAACTTTCTGGAGCTTAAAGCGTGAAATCAATCATTTGAGAGGCACTTGAATGACCAGAGAGCATCTGGAGGACGAAATCTGGGAGCAATGGAAAGGACATAGATCCAGCCGGTCTAGTGAAGAGATGGCCACTTAGACATGGCCTTTTCAACAGGAGAGCTAAAAACACCTGATGAAAAAAGGAGATTAAATAATAGACTGAATATTGGTGACACAATTAGACGGAATCATCAGCATTTCTTCTCCTGCCATTAGTAGAACAATCCAGTAGATCCAGAAAATTTCTGTTCCTGATGGGAAAACTTTGCCATTTATCAAAAGAACTCAGATTACCTAGATAATAACGATTTTCTTGTATATTATGAAACTAACAGGCATTAACACCTGTGCCTCTTTCCAGGCTGACATCAGCTGTGTGCCCATGAACAGGCAGTGCCACTTGTGCCCTGAGGTGCCCAGCTGGGATTGGATCTCTCCCAGAGCACCTGAGGGAGAGCAGAGCACCTTGCAAGCTGCAGGTCCCTGACAGCCCCACAGGGCTCCTGTCCCATCAACATCTGCTCTGCTCCAGTCTGAAACAGGGCCCAGCATGGTGCTGGGATCATCAGAGAGCTGAGGTGTCTGCTGGAATTCAATGCCCTCCCCATCCCGCAGCAGCCCTGCATTTCCCTGCTGCAGCCTTGGTCTCCAGCACAGCCATGGAGGCTCTTTGGGCTCTGGAGTGTTGCTGCAGCCCCCAAGGGCAGCTGAGCTCTGCCTTTGGCACAGTCAGGCCTGGCCAGCGCAGTCCATGCTCAGCAATTGCTTGTGTGTGCCTGGCCTTGCTGTCAGCCCCGGCAGCGGCTGCGTGGCCCCTTTGTGGCCCTGTGCTGGCCCAGCCATGGTGGCCCAGCCCCTGTGCAGGCCCAGCCCAGGCCAGGAGCATTGCGGCTGGGAACGGCCCCTGTGCCGTGGTGCCTACAGCAGCCTTGGGGCTCTGTGCCCCATGGCCTCCCTGCTGGGCAGCCTCTGCCAGCTCCTGCAGAGCCCGTGGCACCTGTGGGGCTGCACAGACAGCCCTGCCCCGGGCTCTGCCGGCCTCTGGGCCAGCAGAGAGGCAGCCAGGGCTGGCCATGGCCGGGAACAGGCCCTGAGCCCCGCAGGAGGATGGAGCTGGGCCACAGCCAAACTCAGCCCAGGCCAAAGCTGGGCTCAGCAGCCAGGGCTGCCAAGGGCTGGGCACAGAGGCTGGCGCTGACAAATGTCCTGAGCCCCCTCCCTGCTCTGTCCATGCCACCAAGGGCACAGAGCAGCCTCCTCTCTGGGCCACTTGCCTGTTTGCAATGCCTTGCACAGGAGCTGGCCCTGCCCCACAAGGCCTGGCCTGAGTCCTGCCCCTGCACGCTCAGCCAGGCTGAGATGGACACTGATGGTTTCTGGGCCAGGCTCTCTGAGCCCGGCCCAGCTCCCTGCAAGCTCTGCCAGCTGCCCTGAGCTCTGGGCAGCACCAAGGGCCTCTCTGAGCCCAGCCCAGCCCAGCCGGCTCTGGCCCCACAGCTCTGCTCAGGCCAGGCTGCTCTGGGCACTGCCCCACGGCCTCAGCCCCTGCCAAGGGCACAGCAGCAGCTGCAGCTGCCACAGGACTCAGCCCCAGCCATGGGAGGAAGGTGCTTGGCCAAGGCCAAAGGAGGCTCCCTGGCTGCCCTGCTCCCCTCAGCCTGAGGTGCTGAGAGCTCTGCAGCCCCTGCTGCCATCCCATCTGCCCAGGGCAGCACCAGAGCCCCGGCCTTGGGGCCCTCAAGAGCTGCTCCTGCTCCAGGCCCAGGGCCCATGCCAAAGCTGGGGCAGCCACAAAGCTGTGCCCATTTCTGTTCATTGCTGTTCTCATGGGGATGGATCCTCAGACACTGGGAGGTTGCTGATGAATTTTACTCCTCCAGAGGCATTATCTTTTTTGAGCTCTTCACTTCAGGAATTCAGTGAGAAAAGTTCATAAATATTTGTTTGAAACACCTGAACAAGAAAAGCCCATGGGAATAATTGAAGTGGTTAATTAGACATATTTCAGAAGTTTATTCAAAGTGAATATACTATATTGAAAACAATGTGGAGTAAATTGTTTTGCCCGTTTAAGTTTTCTTTTCCTGTTTATAGATAGATATCACCAATGTTCACTTGATAGTGACCGCCAGCACGTCCTAATGCAATTTCAACAGATTTGAAAATCAAGACCCTTCATGGCAGACAATCACACTTTGTCCCTACCCACACCCCACCATTTCCCTCATCCAGCGCCTGGCACTCAGAGCAGCTGAGGAATGGAGTCACATCCAGGGGTGTCCCCAGGGCTCAGGATTGGGGCCAGGTCAGTTCAATCTCTTTATTGCTCATCTGGACGAAGCCATTTAGGGCACCCTCAGTCAGTTCCCAGGTTGGCCCAAGCTGGGTGGGAGTGTGGCTGTGCTGGAGGGCAGGAAGCTCTGCAGAGGGATCTGGACAGGCTGGAGCCATGGGCCCAGGACAATTGAATGAGGTTCACCAAGGGCAAGGGCCAGGTCCTGCCCTGGGCTCACATCCACCCCAAATCCCTGGCCATGCCCTGTCCCTGATCCCCACAGCCTATCCTGTTTCCTTCAACCCTGCATTGCCAGGGACTCTCTAGGACAAGGGAGCTCTGCTCTGGGGATGGAGGGAGGTGCAAGTGCAGCCACTGCAGCAGGAACCACAGCTCATCAGGTTTGTGTCCTTTGGGGGTCAGGAACTGGTGAGACTCAGAGGCACAGAAAATTTCTCCTCATGGCCTTTACACCCCAGTTGAACAGGACACAATTTAATAACAATCACGCTCTTCTCTGAGCTATGTGCAACATCCCAGCAGCATCCGATGAGTCCACCATCCACAAGTGATTTACATACTAAAATTAATTTCAGACAAATGTGGTCCTGTGATAGACATAAACACAATTAAGTTCTTGTATCAGGATGCTCCTCCTGGAGTGGGGGCAAAACAGCTCCAACAATTCCTGATTTGCAAAGCTGTCAGTGGTGGATGGAGAAGGGAGGTCAGGCTGCTCTTGGTGTTGAGGAAATGCTGAAACCAGCCTGACTCATTTCATCTCCTCCTGTCCTGGCTGATCTCCCCTCTTTCCCCTTCCACCCATTGGCTTTTGTCTCCCACCAGGCCCCCGGTGAAGAGCCTGGCTCTGTGTTCTCCATCCCCTCCTCGCTGGCACTGCCAGGCTGGGATGAGGAGCCCCTCAGCCTTCCCTGCTCTGGGCTGGACAAGCCCAGCTCCCTCAGCCTCTGCTCACAGCCCAGGGGCTCCAGCCCCACCTTGGAGGCCCTTCCCAGACCCTGCACCAGCTGCCAGACATCTTTCCTGCCCTGGGCAACCCAAACCAGGCCACAGTGACCTGGATAATCCCCTACACTAGGGGATGTTTGGGCTGAGCAATAGGAAGAAGTTTTTCACAGAAAGGGTGAGTGGGAACTGGAATGGGCTGGCCAGGGGGGAGGTGGCAGAGTCACTGTCCCTCTCCAGTGGCACTTAGTGGCATGGTCTGGGTGACAAGGCAGTATTAGGGCATTGGTTGGACTTGATGATCCCAAAGGTCTTTTCCAGCCTATTTGATTCTGTCATTCTGTGATGATTGAGACACTCTGGGGCCATTGTGACACTGCAGGGCCTCGTGGAACTAAGAGGACCATGGTGACACCATGCAGCCCCACAGAACCAGGGGTCCATGGTAGTGCTCTGGGGCCAAATGGACCCAGGGAGTGCCCCGTGACACTCTGGGTCCTTGTGGAAGCACAGAGGCCATTGTGACACTGCAGGGCCTTGTGTAACCAAGGGGTTTCACCATTTTGACACTGCAAAACCAAGGAGACCATTGGGAGACTGCAGGGCCCAGTGGAACCAAGGGGCCGTTCTGACACTGCGGGGCCTCATGGCACCAAGGGGACATTGTGACACTGCAGGATCCTGTGTAACCAAGGGGCCACAGTGACACGATGGGGCCTCAAGGGATCTGGAAGAACGTTGTGACACTGTGTGGCCTTGTGGAAACAAAGAGTCCATTGTGACACTGAGGGGACTTGTGGAACCACAGAGACCATGGTGACAGTGTGGGACCTCATGTGACCATGGGGCCATTGTGACACTCTGGGCCCCATGGAACCAAGGGGCCACTGTGGAACTGCAGCAGCAATGAGAACATTGTGACACTGTGAAGCCTCACAGAACACAGGAGTCCATTGCCACATTTTGGGGCCCCATGGAACCAAGGAGACCAGTGTGACAGTGCAGGGCCTGCTGTAACCAAGAGGCCATTGTGACACTGAGGGGCCCCAAAGAACCAAGGTCATCTTTGCAGATGACACCAAGATGGATGTGAGTTTTGATCTGAGGGAACATAGGAGTGGTCTGCACAGGAACCTTGATAGGCTGGATCCAGGGGATGAATCCAACAAGGTGATGTTTAAAAAATCCAAGTGCCAGGCCCTGATATTTGGCCCCAGTGCTACCGGCTGGGGACAGAGTGGCTGGAGAGCAGCCAGGCAGAAAGGGACCTGCAGGGACTGATGGACAGCAGGCTGGACATGAGCCAGCAGTGTGCCCAGGTGGGCAAGAAGGCCAATGGCTCCTGGCCTGGATCAGGAATGGTGTGGCCAGCAGGAGCAGGGCTGCAGTACTTAACACTGATCTGCCCCCAGCTCTGCACACAGACATTGCTGCTGTAGCTCCAGAGAAGACAACACAAGGGGATCCCTACAGAAAACTCTGCTGGGAGATCCTTTAGTTTCTTTAAAGCCACTAAGAGTGCAGTCCTTCATTGACACAGTCTGTGGCCGCAGGGAAGGTGAAGAGAAACAAAATGAGAAATGGCAAAACAAATTACATTTAGTTTTGGACAATATGAAAAAACTAAAACAAAGGAAACGAACATCCAAAATGAAATCAACATGAAGTATCAAAGATTACTTTTATTACAAGTGATTAGCAGAAATTTTCCAGCAGTTTAATGTTCCTGAAAGCATCCAGTCGTCAGTCTCCACACTGCAGCCTTGAGCTCCTGGTTCCTCAGGCTGTAGATGAGGGGGTTCAGGGCTGGAGGCACAACCGAGTACAGAACTGACAAGGCCAGATCCAGGGATGGGGAGGACATGGAGGGGGGCTTCAGGTAGGCAAATATGGCAGTGCTAAAGAACAGGGTGACCACGGCCAGGTGAGGGAGGCAGGTGGAAAAGGCTTTGTGCCGTCCCTGCTCAGAGGGGATCCTCAGCACAGCCCTGAAGATCTGCACATAGGAGAAAACAATGAACATAAAACAACCAAAACCAAAACAGATGGAAAACACAAGAAGCCCAAGTTCCCTGAGGTAGGATTTGGAGCAGGAGAGCTTGAGGATCTGTGGGATTTCACAGAAGAACTGGCCCAGGGCATTGCCATGGCACAGGGGCAGGGAAAATGTATTGGCCGTGTGCAGCAGTGAATAGAGAAAGCCACTGGCCCAGGCAGCTGCTGCCATGTGGGCACAAGCTCTGCTGCCCAGGAGGGTCCCGTAGTGCAGGGGTTTGCAGATGGACACGTAGCGGTCATAGCACATGATCGTCAGGAGGAAATATTCTGTTATACCACAGAACACAAAAAAGAAGACCTGTGCAGCACATCCAGTGTAGGAGATGTTCCTGGTGTCCCAGAGGGAATTGTGCATGGCTTTGGGGACAGTGGTGCAGATGGAGCCCAGGTCAGTGAGGGCCAGGTTGAGCAGGAAGAAGAACATGGGCGTGTGCAGGTGGTGGCCGCAGGCTACGGCGCTGATGATGAGGCCGTTGCCCAGGAGGGCAGCCAGGGAGATGCCCAGCAAGAGGCAGAAGTGCAGGAGCTGCAGCTGCCGCGTGTCTGCCAATGCCAGCAGGAGGAAGTGACTGATGGAGCTGCTGTTGGACATTTGCTGTGCCTTGGCATGGGGAGCTGTAAATAAAGTAATCATGGAATAGTTGGGTTTGGAGAGGACTTGAAATATCCCAGCACAACCTGGGGCACTTTCCCCCCACTGCCTGCCCAGGGCTCTGCTGCCTGGAGCTGTCCCTGCCAGCAGCTGCTTCCCTATGCCCAGGGCTGGGCCCTGCCAGTGCTGCCAGAGCCCAGCCCAGCCCTGGGGGCTCAGCTCTGCCCTGCAGAGCCCTCCCAGCTCAGGCACTGCCCAGGGGAAGCTCTGGCTCTGCAGGCTCTGATGGCAACATCAGAGCAACCCTGAGGAGGCTGGAAAAGAAACACTGATGCTGCATGTGAGGGGCCCTGTGCTGATTTCTGTCACTCCCTGGTTTATTCAGATCTGAAAGAAATTTTTTTATTCTTCTCAGCCTGAACTGAAAGATAAATATATATGGGCAATTTCCCATCCAGACAACTCAGAGCAGTAGATTAAAACAACAGGATTTTCCCTTTTATGCAGCCCCTCCCTTGCTGTGCACCCTGTATACTCTACTTGGAAATGTTCTGCAGTTCAATGCCATGCTGGGAGCAGCCCTGAACAATGCAGCATCCTCCCCACACAAGGAGAACACTTCCAAGCCTCACCAGCTGTCTCCTCCCACCCAGATCTTGTCCCCCAGTGCTGGGAGCAGGTGCCAGGGCTGGCTGAGAGCTGTCCCTGGCAGGCAGCAGAGTCCCTGCCCCAGCACAGCGCCCTGGGCTGCAGGACCCTGCTCTGCAGGACAGCCCTGGGCACCCCTGGCTGCTCTGCACAAGAGACAAGCAGAGAATGTACTCACAGGCTCTGCAGGCATTGGCATGTTCCAGCTTGAGGAGATGGCTCCAGGAGCTGCAGCTGCATTGTCCTGCAGCCAGAGGCTCCTGTGCCAAGGGCTGGCAGTGATTGTGCCCCAGGCACTTCTCAGCCCCTTCCCAGCCCTGACTGATTGAAGCTCTCTGTGCCTCTGTGCTGTGCCCACGCTGGCTGCAGGCAGTGCCCCAGCCCTGCTGGGCTGGCAGAAGAGCTGCTCATCCAGAGAAATGTGCTTTTGAAGCTCTTCTTGGTGACCAGGAGCTGCCTCTGTGCCAGGAGCCCAGCCCAGCTCAGCAGCACAGACACAGCACAAGGACTTTAATGAGCCCCTCTGGAGCTTTGTGCTCAGGCCCTGAACGTCAGTCCCTGAGAGGCAGCTGAAGAAACCTCTCCAGAACTCCAAGTCAGAATCCAACTCCAAACTTTCTTGGCCTTTTAATGGGTCCCAGTGAGGGACACGACTGAGCAGAGAACTGCAGGCAGTGATGACAGGTGGGGACAAAGAGAAGCCAAGTCTTGGTGCCCTGGGGCACAGCAGGGTCTGTGCCACCAAGGGCTGGGAGGAGACACCTTGTCCTGAGGCCCTGGGGCCTCCTGGCACAGCCCCAGCCAGGCTGGGCACTGTCAGCCCCTTGTGCTGCCCTCAGCATCCCCCCCTAGCCCACATCCCAGTGGCCTCAAGGATCTGCTGCAAGGAGTCCCTGGGGAGCCTTGCTCAGCAATGGCCCTGGGGGCTCCTTCATGCTCCCTGCAGGGGCTGCAGGTTTTTCAAAGGACTTTGGCTTTGGCTTTTGCCTTGCAGTCTCTGAGAGGTTTCTGCAATCCTGGCCTCCAATTATCTCCTGTAATTAGTCCCTGGAGAGGCTTTGTCAGGAACAACACTCAGTGGGACTCATCAATGCTTTCAAGTACTTCAGTTATTTTAAGGTACTTGGTGTTTCCCTTTTGATACAGACTCTGTGAGAGTTTTGTGAAATCATGGCCCCAGTTATCTGCTTTAATGAGTCCCTGGAGAGCTTTGTACTGACACTCAGTGGAACTCAATAATGCCTTGAGATACTCAAGGTTTTTAAGGTACTTTGGGTTCTCCTTTCCACCCTGAGTGTCCTAGAGATTTTTGTGCCATTCTGGCCTCCAATTCTCTCCTCCAAGGAGTCCATGAGGAACCTGTGTTGGGAATGGACCTCAGTGAGACCCATTCATGCTTTGAGACACTTAGGAGTTTTCTTGTGACTTTGAATCCTGGAAAGTTTTTTGCAATCTCCTCCCAGGCCCTGAGGTTCAAGGGCTCAGCTCCAAATGCACCATGGGGCTCATTATGATAAGGCAATGTGGAGAGCTTTGTGGACAGTTGGCTGGCTGAGAAAGGTTATGTCGACATAATACTGTTGGTTAAGTTAGAAGGAGACAGGTCTAGGATTTAGCAGTCAGTGTCCAATCACTGGCAAGGAGATTGTGCCCTTGGTGCAACAACTGGATAGAGGAGAGGATCTTTTGCCAAAAATATGAGGATAGTTTCAGCAGAATAACCACAAGAATGTAGAAGTAGAAGCAGAATAACCATAAGAATATAGAAGTAGGCGTGGCTGACCGATAAGTAATTAACCAATAATGAGCTCAGCTTTGCAATATGTATAAGCTTCATTAACACCAATATAAATATGTGTGAACTATCAATATAGTTCGAGACTTGCTGATCACACATATTGTGTGCTGCATTTGTTCCGCCGATTTCCCACAAATGGTGACCCTGCAACATGATTCCTGTAAGGGCAACCATGGTGGATCAGTGTAGGAGTTCGGGTCCTGTCGCAGCAAGGACGGCGAAAGCACTGCTGAAAAAGGGAAGGGGGCGCGCCCTGGGTGACCTCAACGGAGAGCCTGGCTGATACGTTCTGCCGAGTACTTGTAGGGCTGCAACAGAGCTGACGTTTTTAAAATGGATAGAGAAAGGCAAGCAGCATATGATTTATTTACTGGCTTTTTACAAAAGTGTCAGGTTAAGGGCATAGATTTGCAGAAAGAGCTTCCTGGGTTGTTAGCTTATGGGTATGAACAGGGACATTTTCAAAATCCTCATACAGTACATGAGTTAACAGAGTGGCGCAAATTTGGGGATAAGTTATGGCAGGCAGTCATAGATGATGATAAAACTGCAAAAAAGTTGGGAAAGTTGTGGCGAGTCATGCATGATGAATTGTTGAAATATCAGGCAGAGGAAAAGGCTGCTCAGCAAGCCAGTGTAGCCCATGAAAAGAACAAGAGTTATGGGGACTGGTTTAGTTCCCCGTTACCCCCTGCCATGTCCACAGTCAATCTGCCACCAGCATCGGCTTCTGCTTCAAGCAGCAGCTTCCCGCCAGCATCGGCTCCTGCTTCAGGCAGCAGCCCCCCCCCCCCCCCCCCCCCACCCCCCCCACATGTGCTGTAACAGCACCGTCAGCACTGCCTGCGCCTGTGTCAAACCCTCCATCTCCTCCTCCTAGTAATGCGACGATCCCTGGGTCAGAAAATGACCTAGCGGGGGCCATTGCACGGGGGTGAAGGAAAGCATGGGCAGCGGTAGCAAAGGAAATCATGGATACGGGGGATGAGGAGGCTATAAAAGCTGCTAAGGATGTTGCCTGTCCGGTGATTTATTCTCCTGTGGCAGGAGGAGGGTTTCAAGCAACAATAACTGCTTTGGATTGGAAATTGTTGTCACAGTTACGGTCCACAGTTAGTCAATTTGGGGTAACCGGTGAGCCCACAAAACAAATGCTGGATTATATCTGGGTGACTCAGGTTTTGCTGCCGGCTGATTGCAGAGGAATAGCGAAGCTTATCTTCACTCAGCATCAGCAGCTTTTGTTTAATGCCCACTGGCAATCGCTCTGTCAAGAATGCGTGGCAATAATGCGGCAGCCAGGCGACCCGTTACATGGGGTAACCCTGGAGGAATTAATGGGGTTCGGGCCTTTTTTTCGGACGGAGGCACAAGCATTAATTGGTCCTGATAAGTGTCGGGAGGCGATGCGTCTGGTACGGTTGGCTATAGACAGGATAAAAGAGCCGGGGGGAATTCCTTCTTATATGGGAATAAAGCAAGGTAGAGATGAGTCGTTTGGAGCTTTTATAGATAAGGTGGCCAATGCTATTGAGCGGGCAGGAGTCCCTGAGTTCATGAAAGGGACCTTGCTGAAGCAATGTGCTCTTCAGAACAGTAATCAGGCCACTAAGAATGTGTTAAATACCCTGGTCTATAATAATTGGTCTATAGAGGAAGGTTTAGAACGATTGGCAAATGTGCCCATAGGGTCTCAAGCAATGTTAGTAGATGCTATTAAGGAGTTAGGAGCAGGATTACAAAAACAGGCAGAAACATCACAAAGTCAGGTATTAGCCGCGCTCGCACCGCTCCAGGCAGTGGCAATAAATACTCCATGGGCTCCATCTGCTGGCCGATTCAAATGCTACCAGTGTGGAGGTATAGGGCACATGCGACGGGCTTGTCCGGCAGTCAGCCTCTGGTGTCACAATTGTCGCTTGGATACCCACAACACTGGAGCCTGCAAGCGCTGTCCGGGAAACGGGAGAGCCAGCAAGTCCACCAGCCGCCGTGCCCAGACACAAGTAGCAGCTGTCACCACTTCAGCTCTGCTTCCCTTCAGCCAGCCGCCACCGGGAGCCTCGGATTGGATGTGGCAGCCTCAGCAGCAGTAACCCTGATGACCACCCAACCGGAAAAAGTTCCAACTGGAATAAAGGGACCACTCATTATTGATGGATTACCTATGGGAGCTTTACTTTGGGGTCGTTCCTCAGCTACCATGATGGGATTATTTGTTTTACCTGGAGTAATAGACGCTGACTTTACGGGGGAAATTTGTGTTATGGTGCATACTCTTTTTCCACCTATGCAAATCGAAAAAGGACAAAGAATAGCTCAAATGATTCCTTTGGAACAGTTGGCTAAAACTTTACCCCCTCATCAAACACAGTCGAGAGGAGAGCGTGGATTTGGTTCCACTGGAGGACTTACTCTTTTAACAATGTACCTGAATGAGCGACCAAAGCGCACTGTAATACTGGATTATCAGGGTGAAGGGCAAACCTTGGAAGGACTATTGGATACTGGCGCAGACTCCAGCATTGTTAGTCCGGACTTTTGGCCCCACAACTGGCCATTACAATCAACCACAGTGCCACTTACTGGAGTTGGAGGTCTAACACTTGCAAAAAAATCACCAATGCTATCTGTGACTATTGATGGCAAAATTGTGTGGAGTGTTTTCTCAATTGTACCTTTGCCTCCTACTGTACAGTGCCTCATTGGTCGGGACATTCTGGCTCAAATAGGGGTGGTACTGACAAATGAGCACCCTTTGGGCTAAAGGCCATTGCATGGACTTTCCCAATCCCATTAACCTGGACCACGGACGTTCCAGTATGGGTTAAGCAGTGGCCATTAAAAAGGGAGAGTCTCGAACGGGTTCACATACTGGTACATGAACAATATAAACAAGGACATTTACAGCTGTCAACAAGCCCATGGAATTACCCTATCTTTGTTGTCAAAAAGAAGTCGGGGAAGTATCGCTTGATACATGATTTGCGGGCTGTAAACGAACAAATGGAGCCTATGGGAGCCTTACAACCAGGATTACCTAACCCGGCTATGTTGCCAAGGGACTGGCCACTTTTGATTATTGATCTGAAGGACTGCTTCTTTACTATTGCTTTACACCCTCGAGACACTAGGAGATTTGCATTCACTCTGCCGGCCCTAAACAGGGAAGAGCCGGACAAAAGATTTGAATGGGTTTCTCTTCCCCAGGGCATGCGTAACAGCCCCATCTTGTGCCAACTGTATGTTGACAATTCTTTACAACCCTTACAGCAAGCCTGGCCTGAAACAATCATTTATCATTACATGCATGATATTTTGTTTGCGCAGCCACAACCTTTTACAGGTCAACAAATTCAAGCAATATATGATGCTTTGAAGCTTTATGGACTGACTGTAGCTTCTGAGAAAATTCAATTATCTGCACCTTGGAAATATCTGGGGTGGATACTTACTGATCAAATTGCTACCCCTCAGAAATTGCAATTAAACATTAAATTATATACATTGCATGATGTTCAAAAGTTACTTGATGATCTCCAGTGGCTGCGCCCCATTTTTGGTATCCCTAATGAACTGTTAGATGAACTTCGACCTTTGCTAAAGGGAACTGATCCGGCACAGCCTGTTCGTATAACCCCTGAACAGGTTGAGACACTGCAACAGATATTGGACTGTGTCACACAAGGCAGTGTTCGGAGACGTGATCTTGACCTTCCCATACAGCTGACAGTTTGATGTGGAACTAAATTTTTACTGGGTGCACTTACTCAGCATAACAGAAAAATGGGGGAGATATGGGCCTTGGAATGGATATCTCCTCCACTTCAACAACATAAAACCCTTCTTCAAAAAATTGAAATTTTGGCTGATTTGCTCAAAAAGGGTCATGAACAGGCGTTACAGATTACAGGAAAGGAACCTGATCAGATACGGATACCAATGAAGAAGGATACATTGACCTGGTACCTAACAAACAGTATGGAATTACAAGAGGCTCTATTGGGAGCCGGTAGTGTGACTGCCACTGATGATATTCCCAATATACCGTTGAATTGGATAGGACAGTGGGGTTGGATTCAGTGTCCAAAAAGATCACTAAAGCCCTTATCGGATGCTATAACTGTCTACACAGATGCAGGAAGATAATCCAAAACTGCTGCAGTGACCTGGCAAGAAGAGGGACAATGGCACCATCAAATACTCCAAGCTACCGAGATGGATACTTTACAAACGATGGAGCTATTGGCTGTTGTATGGGCCATGATGCATTTCTCTGGACCTCTCAACATTGTAACAGATTCTTTGTATGTTGCAGGAGTGTGTGAGCGAATAGAGGATGCCTCTATAAAAGAGGTTCAAAACAGGAGGTTGCATGAACTGTTTATGCAGTTGCAGAGAGCAATTAAGCTAAGAAAGCATTTTTTTTGTGTTATCCATATCAGAAGTCACAAATGGAATATTGGTCTGGGAGAGGGTAACATGCGAGCAGATAAATTAGTCTCAATCACACAAGCAACTCCAATTCCCAAGCAAACCATAGCCAGAGAGGCGCACTCCATGTTCCACCAAAATGCAAAAGGCCTCCATAGAGAATTTCAGATATCTATGGAGGAGGCACGGGCAATAGTCAAAGCCTGTCCTATATGTAGTCATCATAATGGAGGCTGTGGACTAGGTCTGGGAGTTAACCCAAGAGGGCTGAACACAAATGAGACCTGGCAAATGGATGTCACACATGTTGCTGAGTTTGGGAGGTTGAAGTACGTGCATGTTACCATAGACACACAGAGTCATTTTATATGGGCCACAGCACAGACTGGTGAGAAAGCAGGGCAGGTGGAGAGACATCTCAGCAGTTGTTTTGCAGTAATGGGAGTGCCACAGTGCATCAAAACAGATAATGGGCCTGCTTACTGTAGCAAAAGAATAAAGCAATTCATGCAAATGTGGGGGATAGAACACGTAACAGGCATCCCTAATTCTCCTACAGGGCAAGCGATTGTAGAGAGAGCAAATGGTACTTTGAAAAGATATCTGAGTAAATACACGGATATCAGAGAGCCACAAGAAAGATTGTTAAAGTGTTTGTTGTGAAAACACACTTGTGTGTTTTCGGGGAAAATAAAGTTCCTACTGTAATTCGTCACTATGTACAAGAAACAGATGGTGTGAAGCAAGATGTATGGGTAAGATACAGAGATCCTAAAACAGGACAATGGCAAGGTCCTGCCAAGGTGTTATATTGGGGCCGCGTGTATCTTTGTGTTTCTACCCCTACAGGATCTCTGTGGGTACCTGCTAAATGGACCCGAGCAGCTGTGTTTGATGGAACACCTCGATCAACTGAGCGAAGAAGAGCGTCAGCGAGTGGAGACGAGGCTGCTGATCATCCTTCAACCGATACTTCTTGAACTGAAAGGACAGTGTGATTTTGCCATCAATCGAGCAGTTGATCGGTGCAAATCTGTTGATAATATATTAAGCTTGCATTTAGTGCTTTCTAATTTTGAATTTAAAGGGCCTAGAGATTTAGCTTGTATTAGCTGTCAGGATAGACATTGTGCTGCTTGGATACTGCTGTTTTGCGGAGGTTGTCAGGAAACTAAGTGGATGCATCAATCCCGATTATCTGAATTGTGGTGTAGAAATTGTGATTTCCGTTGGCAGTTAAACTCTTGGCAAAGAGAATTTAGATCGTTCACAGGATTACCTGGCCGCCAAGGGTTACAGTTGTATGAATCCCCTGAACAGAAAATCCTTGCATGGTTTAGGTGGGAAACACAACACTTAGTTGAACGTGCTTTGGGGCAATCTCAGTCGTGTGTTTTGCAGACTAAGTGTGGTAAAAATATTCCTCTGTCACAGTCAAGTGTGATAGGTCCTATTTCAGAAGGTCAGGATCCCAACCAAGTGTGGAGGGATTGTTTGAAAGACCTAAAGAAGCTAAATCTGGGAAAAAAGAGATATTCTTAAAAGTTTGTGACAGACATGATGTCTAAGTGGTTCAAAATAGTGCCTGGAAAGATCAGGGTGATATGGAGACCTTATGCTATTGCTTTATTAATTTTCGCTTCTTTTGTGGACAGTGTAGACCATCAGGCATGGGCCCCACTTCAGTCCAAGACTAACATATGGAGAACACAGAGCCAGGCTCTTCACCGGGGGCCTGGTGGGAGACAAAAGCCAATGGGTGGAAGGGGAAAGAGGGGAGATCAGCCAGGACAGGAGGAGATGAAATGAGTCAGGCTGGTTTCAGCATTTCCTCAACACCAAGAGCAGCCTGACCTCCCTTCTCCATCCACCACTGACAGCTTTGCAAATCAGGAATTGTTGGAGCTGTTTTGCCCCCACTCCAGGAGGAGCATCCTGATACAAGAACTTAATTGTGTTTCTATCTATCACAGAACCATGTTTGTCTGAAATTAATTTTAGTATGTAAATCACTTGTGGATGCTGGACTCATCAGACGCTGCTGGGACATTGTGCATAGCTCAGGGAAGAGCATGAGTGTTATTGAATTGTGTCCTGTTCAACCATGCTCTGTGGGCCATGAAGAGAAACTTTCTGTGCCTCTGAGTCTCACCAGTTCCTAACCCCAAAGGACACAAACCTGATGAGTGTTGGCTCCCACTCCAGTGGCTGCACTTGGACCTCCCTCCATCCCCAGAGCAGAGCTCTCTTGTCCCAGAGAGTCCCTGGCAATGCAAGGATGAAGGAAACAGGACAGGCTGTGGGGATCAGGGGCAGGGCAGAGCCAGGGAGAAGAATGACTTTTGCATTGGATGGAGCTGTGCCTTCCTTTGGCTTTGTTGGCTGACAAGAAATGAACATCCCTCTGTGTCTCGGGCAGCTCCTTCTCCAAGGAAAGCAGGTGGGAGTTGGAGCCAAGGAGCTGAAAGCTGCAGGTGCAGCCTGGGCTGGAGGGAGCTCAGATTTGCACAAGGCTGCTCTGAGTGCCAGGGCTTGGATGGGGGAAATGGTGGGGTGGGGGTAGGGACAGAGTCTGATTGATTGTCAGCCATGAAGGGTCTTGATTTTCATATCTATTCAGACTGCATTAGGAGGTACCTGGATTCAGTGTCAATTGGAGATTGCACATATCAATGAATTAACAGGAAAAAAAAACCTGAACAGGACCTAAAAATTTTTTTCTCACTGTCTTTTTAAATCTATTGCATTCAGTTTGGATATATGATTGAGATCTGTCTAATTAACCACAACAAGATTTGAGCACCGAAATCAAATGATTCCCAGAGGCTTGGCTTGTTCAGGTGTTCTGAATGTTCATGAGCCCTGGGACACTGAATTCCTGCACTGAAGAGCTGAAGGCTGAACAAGCCTCTGGAGCAGTGAAATTCAGCAGCAGCCTCCAAGTTGCTGAGGATGTCAGCAGCCCCCACTGAGGCCATCCCTGCCCAGAGACCGTGGGGGAATGGGCAGACAAGGAGAGCGTCCCTGGGGCTGGGGCAGCACAACTCAGAGGCACCAGCGGCTCCAGCTGGGCAATGGAGTGTGGAATGGGGCTGGGAAAGCCCTGCCTGGGCTGGGCCAAGCAGCGCAGACAAGCCCTGACTCCCATCCCTGAAACAATTCTCTCAAGGAGACATTTAAAAGGAATTCCAATTGTTTCTGTACTCTGAGTCTGATGTACTAGAGAAATACTGACTAGAGATTCTCAGGAGCTGAAAACAACAAAATAGCCTTTACTGGCAAGTTTAGAAAATTAGAGAAACTTGGCAAAAGGTTTAATACAACATTCAATCAACACAAAACACTTCTCAAAGCATCAACTTGGCCCCATTCAACTTCACAAACTCATAGCTTGTTCAATTTTAAAATAATCAAAATTTGCAAGGGGACAAAAATAGAAGAAGATGCAGGAAGAGAGAGAAATGTGATATAGAGCCAATTCAGTGATGTCATAGTCTGCTCTGTAATGTCAGACATCTGCCCTGTGATGTCACAGCTGGCTCTGTGATGTCACAGAGGCAGTCTATGATGTCATTGCTACTCGATGATGTCACATTACCCACTCTGAGATGTCATATCCCACTCTGTGACCTCATGTTGCCAGATGATCAAGTGTCTACACCATATGAGCTCACACCTGGAGCTTGTTCTCCACATCCCCAGGCCTATGGAAACCACACAAGGCCCATTGTGTGAGAAGGGGAACTGGAAGTTCAGCAGCCTCAGTGTCCTGACAGCTCAGCCAGGCTCACTGGAACATTGGGGTCCACGACCACCAGGGACCACCAGAGAGACCCCCAGGAGAGAAGAACGCATGGGTAAAGGGGAGGGGGAATATGCTAATGATTTTGGGGAAATGATTATCATATGTGTGTTTAGTCCAAGACAATCAATGAATATGTGTGCAAAATACAGAAAATAAACAGAAACTTTCCTGTACTCAGCCTGCAGGGCCTTGGGAGGAGCTCTCCCCCGTGCATCCAGCTGAATAAAGAATGCTGCTTCTTAATGCTACACTGGGGTTAAAGAGTTTTCTGGTTTACCGAATTTTTGGTAACACTCCCATTGCCAAGGAAAGCTCTGTCTGCTGCTGTTCACAAACAGAGAAGGGCTGGGGGCAGATGTGGGGCTCAGAGGCTGCCTGGGGCACAGTGACCATGAAATAATCAAGTTTTCAATGTTCTGTGAAAAAAGGAGGAGCAGCAACAAAACTTCTGCACTGGAATTAGGAAGGGCAGACTTTGGCCTGTTTAGAATGCTGATTTGGGGAGTACTGAATCAGGTCCTGATTTATTTTAAGGGAAATAGCCCTTAAAAACAAAGGGATCCAGGAAGGATGGACACATTTCAAGAAAGTAATCTTAAGGGGGAAGGAGCAGCCTGTCCCAGTGTGTCAAAAGATGAGCTGGTGAGGAAAATGACTGGCCTGGCTGCCCGTGGAGCTTTTGTGGGAACTCAGGGGGAAAAAGACCAGCAACTCAGAAAGAGTTTAAGGATGTCCTTACATTATGCAGAAAGAAAAGCTGAGAGGTGAATGCACAATTAGAGCTTGACCTGGCGGCTTCTGTAAAAAAAATATTGATTTTTTTAAATTAAAAAAATTATAGCAAAAGGAGGGAGAAGGAGAACCTCTACTCTTTATTGGATAAAGTGGAGAATATAGTAACTAAAGATAAGGAAAAGGCTGAGCTACTTAACACCTTGTTTGTCTCAATTTTCAATATTAGGACAGGCTGTCCTCAGGACAAATCTTCTCCTGAGCTGGTAGATGGGCACAGGGAGCAGAACAGCCCCCTGGAATCCAGGAGGAAGCAGCTGGGGACCTGCTGAGCCATTCATATGCTCACAGGTGTATGGGATCAGATGGGATCCATCCCAGGGGGATGAGGGAGCTGTGGATGAGCTCCCCAAGCTGCTCTCCATCATTTACCATCAGTCCTAGCTCAGCAGGGAGCTCCCAGAGCACTGGAGGTGCCAGTGTGAGCCCATCCCCAGGAAGGGCTGGAAGGAGGAGCTGGGGAACTCCAGGCCCGTCAGCCTGACCTGGGTGCCCAGCAAGGTTATGGAACAGATCACATCACAGGGCACCCACAGGATGGCCCAGGGATCAGAGCCAGCCGCGTGGATTTAGGGGTGGCAGGTCCTGCCTGACCAACCTGGTCTCCTTTTATGCCCAGGTGACCCACCTGTGGATGTGGCAAAGGCTGTGGATGTTGTGTGCCTGGACTCCAGCAGAGCCTTTGACACTGTCTCTGACAGCATTCCCTGGAAAAGCTGCAGCCCATGGCTTGGGCAGGTTCCCTCCTCGCTGGGAGATTTAAGAGCTGGCTGGAGGCTGGGCCCAGAGAGTGGTGGGGATGGTGCTGCACCCAGCTGGTGTCCAGGCACTGGTGCTGTCCCCAGGGATCTGTGCTGGGCCCAGTCCTGTTTAATATCTTCACTGATGGTCTGGGTGAGGGGATCGAGTCCAGCATTCACAAATTGCAGATGGCACCAAGCTGGGTGTGAGTGTGGATCTGCTGGAGGGCAGGACAAGAAGACCCAGCCTTAAGCTGCACCAGGGGAGGCTCAGGTTGGACAATAGAAAGGAGTTCTTCACAGAAAGGGTGAGTGGGAACTGGAATGGGCTGGCCAGGGGGGAGGTGGCAGAGTCACTGTCCCTCTCCAGTGGCACTTAGTGGCATGGTCTGGGTGACAAGGCAGTATTAGGGCATTGCTTGGACTTGATGATCCCAAAGGTCATTTCCAGCCTATTTGATTCTGTCATTCTGTGATGATTGAGACACTCTGGGGCCATTGTGACACTGCAGGGCCTCGTGGAACTAAGAGGACCATGGTGACACCATGCAGCCCCACAGAACCAGGGGTCCATGGTGGTGCTCTGGGGCCAAATGGACCCAGGGAGTGCCCCGTGACACTCTGGGTCCTTGTGGAAGCACAGAGGCCATTGTGACACTGCAGGGCCTTGTGTAACCAAGGGGTTTCACCATTTTGACACTGCAAAACCAAGGAGACCATTGGGAGACTGCAGGGCCCAGTGGAACCAAGGGGCCGTTCTGACACTGCGGGGCCTCATGGCACCAAGGGGACATTGTGACACTGCAGGATCCTGTGTAACCAAGGGGCCACAGTGACACGATGGGGCCTCAAGGGATCTGGAAGAACATTGTGACACTGTGTGGCTTCGTGGAAACAAGGAGTCCTTTGTGACACTGAGGGGACTTGTGGAACCACAGAGACCATGGTGACAGTGTGGGACCTCATGTGACCATGGGGCCATTGTGACACCCTGGGGCCCCATGGAACCAAGGAACCACTGTGGAACTGCAGCAGCAATGAGAACATTGTGACACTGTGAAGCCCCATAGAACCAAGGGGACCATGGTCACATTTTGAGGCCCCATGGAACCAAGGAGACCAGTGTGACAGTGCAGGGCCTGGTGTAACCAAGAGGCCATTGTGACACTGAGGGGCCCCATGGAACCAAGGACATCTTTGCAAATGTCACCAAGCTGGATGTGAGTGTTGATCTGCTGGAGGGTCGTAGGGCTCTGCAAAGTGACTTGGACAGGCTGGATCCAGGGGATGAATCCAATAAGGTGAGGTTTAACAAATCCAAGTTCCAGGCCCTGATATTTGGCCCCAGTGCTACAGGCTGGAGACAGAGTTCCAGGACAGCAGCCAGGCAGAAAGGGACCTGCAGGGACTGATGGACAGCAGGCTGGACATGAGCCAGCAGTGTGCCCAGATGGGCAAGAAGGCCAATGGCTCCTGGCCTGGATCAGGAATGGTGTGGCCAGCAGGAGCAGAGCTGCTGTGCCAGCACTGATCTGCCCCAGGCTCTGCACACAGACATTGCTGCTGCAGCTCCAGAGAAAGGAACACAAGGGGATCTCTGGAAAAAACTTTTCTGGGAGATCCTTTAGTTCCTTTAAAGCCACACGGAGTGCAGCCCCTCACTGACACAATCTGTGGCCATGGGGAAGATGGAGAGAAACAAAATGAGAAATGGCAAAAGCAATGGCTTTTCTTTGTGGACAATATTAAAAAACTGAAACATGGGGAAAAAAAGAACAAACCCACAACCAAACCCAAAGGAATCATAAAGGTGATTTATATTACATGGCCTGTCCCTGCTGCTGCCCCGGCACTGCCACCCCCAGGGCTGTGCCCGGCCCCGAGAGCTCTCAGGCCCTGCAGCAACACCAGGGCCACCAGGGCAGCAGGGCAGGGCCACAGCAGCAGCACTGGCAACACCAAGTGCTGCTGCTGCTGCTGGGCACAGCTGCTGGGCCAGCACTGATCTGCCCCAGCCCTGCACACAGACATTGCTGCTGCAGCTCCAGAGAAGGCAACAAAAGGGCAACTCTGCAGAAAACTCTGCTGGGAGATCCTTTAGTTCATTTAAAGCCACCGAGAGCGCAGCCCCTCATTGATAGAGTCTGTGATCACAAGGAAGGTGGAGAGAAAAAAAATTAATAAGGGCACAAGCAATGATATTTATTTGTGGACAATACGGAAAAAGTAAAACTAAGAAAAGGAACCTCCAACGTGAACCCAGCAAAAAGTATCAAAGGTGACTTTTATTACAAGTGATTTGCAGAAACTGGCCAGCAGTTTAATGTTCCTGAAAGCATCCACTCATCAGTCTCCACACTGCAGCCTTGAGCTCCTGGTTCCTCAGGCTGTAGATGAGGGGGTTCAGGACTGGAGGCACCACCGAGTACAGAACTGACAGGGCCAGATCCAGGGATGGGGAGGACATGGAGGGGGGCTTCAGGTCAGAAAATATGCCAGTGCTGAGGAACAGGGAGACCACAGCCAGGTGAGGGAGGCAGGTGGAAAAGGCTTTGTGCCATCCCTGTTTAGAGGGGATCCTCAGCACGACCCTGAAAATCTGCACATAGGAGAAAACAATGAACATAAAACAACACAATGCTAAACAGGCACTAACTGCAATGAGGCCAAATTCCCTGAGATAATATTTCGAGCAGGGGAGTGCAGAGAGCTTTTTGGATAATTAGCTAGCTGAGAAAGGACATTCCGATGTGATACCGATGGATAAGGATAGGGGAAACAAGCTGGGGATTGTGAAACCAATGTCCAATCACTGACAAAGGTCATAGTGACCTTCTCTGAAATGGGAAGACGGGGGAGAAAATTGCTTGCCAGAAAATGTAGATATCTTAGGTAGAGAAGCTAGAAGAATGCAAACATAGAAGCAAAATAATTATTAGAAGATAGAAGTAGGTGTGGTTGATCTAAGTGTGCTTTAACCAATAATGAGCTCAGCTTTTGCAATATGTATAAGCTTCATTAACATGAATATAAATATGTGTGAGTTTTCAATAAACTTGGGGATTTGCCATCCACGCATATTGTGTGCTGCAATTCCTCTGCCGTATCACGACAGTACACAAAGTCAGATATGTTGAGGGATGAACAGATCTCACAGGGATATGGAAACCTCCCCTGAAAAGCCAGTCCAGGGAGAGCCTGAGGTGTTTTGTGGTTCCAGGCATGAAGATGCTCAGGAGCTTCCACAGATGCTCAGGATGGTGCCTGGATCTCGCTCTGGAAATGCCAGTGGCTCAGCTGAGAGCTGTGGCAATGATTTACACTGCACTGAGAGGGGCCACAGTCCTGCAAGGGTCTTTCATCAGGAGCAAACAGCAGCCTGGAGGGTGGGGAATGCTGGACCTGTAGCAGGGCTCATCCTTCACCTTCATGTGGAGCTGCCCCCAAAGTTGCCATGGATCACTTTTTATTTTTCTCCTGTTGGGTATATTTTGGAGCAGCTGTTAGATGTGGCTTTTTATGGTGATCCTGTGGGAAGCAGCCCTTTGCCTGCTGTGATATCCTCACAACTAATACTAACTCCTCATTGCCTTTGGTTTTATTTGGGGTTTTTTACCTGTTGGGTTGGTTTGCATGGGTTTGTTTATTTGGGTTTTTGTCTGTTTTGGTTTGAGCTTTTTATTTGCTTTTTTATAAATGACTGGTTAAGTTGGCATAGCCAAACTCAAGAAAATGGAAACCAGGTTCAACTTTCCAGAAATTACTTTTGCCTGGGTTATCTGCACCCCCAGGCTCAGGATCACCAGTATATTTGCAGGTTTTACTCTGCATCATCAGCCTGTCCAGACTCGGCTTGGTGTTGCAGAAATGGAGAAGACAGTGGACATTGTGCCAAGCTTCCTTTCCAACAGAAAAACCTGGGTCAGCATGACAGAAAAGAAGGAAAAAATAAAATAAAATTCACCAGTTAGAACAGAACAAGTGTCCCACCATTTCGAGCTCCACTGTTATTCATTTTGTACAATTGAGAGGCAAACCTGGGTCTAAAGCTTCCATCTCTCAGTTCCTATTTGCTACCCTTCAGCCTTGACATCCCCTGATCTGACTGACTGCTGTCCAGCTGGGGCTGGGGATGCTCAGCCTGGAAAGAGCCTGGGAGGCCTCACTGTGGCTGTGCAGGACTGGAAGGGTCCCACAGGAAAGAAGGGGACAGAGTGTTCAACAGGGCCTCTGCTGACAGGACAAGGGGGATGGCTTTCAAGTGCAGGAGGCTGATTGAAGCTGGATCTAAGGGAGCTGCTGTTTTACACTGAGGGTGGTGAGGCACCGGCCCAGGGTGGGCACAGAGGCTGTGGGTGCCCCATCCTTGGGGACAGGGCTCCCCCAAGGCCTGGGGGAAGATTGCTCAGCTTGGAACAAGATGATCTTCAGAGTCCCTTCCAAGCCCAACCATCCAGGGATCCCCGCTGCCCACTTCAGTTGGCCCTGGACTCCTGGGAACTGTGATGTCACATCCCCCGTTCCAGGTGGAACTGCCAGCACCCAGCAAAGAGCACAACTCAACCACTGGCCCTTGTGTCAGCCCACGCTGCACTCTGCTCCTGTCCACCCCTGCCACCCTTCTTGTCACCTGCTCCCTCCATCAGTCCTGAGAGCTCCCTAGTGCCTGGATTTTGTCATCCACCACTGCAGGATGCTCACGTTTGTCCTGAGGAAGGTATGGTGCCATTCCATGGAGGGGGACACCGCCAGCTGCCCAGGTGGGGTGCAGCTCTGTGGGCTGGTGTGGGACAGGGACCCCACTCTGAGGTTTTGCCACCTCTGCAGGCTGTCACAGACAGAGAGGAAGAGATGGAGGTGGATATCCAGACTTATACAAAGGAGGATGTGGAGATGGAGGAAGACACTGGAGAGGAAAAGATGGAGGTGGATATCAAGACTTATACAAAGGAGGATGTGGAGATGGAGGAAGACACTGGAGAGGAAGAGATGGAGGTGGATATAGATGTGGAAGAGGAGATGGAAGTGGAAATGGAAGAATACATTGAAGACATGGACATTGATGAGAAAGATGAGGAAGAGCCTATGATCTTGGGATGAAGACCAATGCCAGCAGCAGGACAGGCATGTGGTCCCCACAGGCAGAGTGGGTCCCCTGCTGCCAGGCTGGAGCTGGGCTGGTCCCTGCTCAGGGACGTGGCACCCCGTGCGCTGGAGTCTGGTGCCATCCGCAGCCTGTCCTGCGCTTGCTCTGGGCCACACGAGCTCCATCCCAGACCCAGCCAGGCTCAGCTCTGGCAGCAAAGTCCTGCTGTGCCAGCATGTGCCAGCCTGGGGGCACATGGAAGAGCCCTCTGTGCCTGATTGGATTGACCATGGTACTTGCTTTTCTTCCAGTACTGATGGACATTCCGGACAGGAATGCCACCCTTTTGTACATAGGTTTTACAGTTTGCTGTCCTCAGGAATGGAATTTAGGACTTTTTTTTGTCTTCTGTAAATACATTTCATATATTTTTGCTATATAGGTTCTTATGTATATACGTTCCATGGATTGTTGTTGTTACAAATATTCTTACATTGTAAAAGTGTTCTGTATTGTTGCTGTTCTTCCAGAAATAAACCAATTTTCTTTTTCACATCCCAGTTCTCTTTGCATTTACTTTGGGCACAGGCAGCATTGGCAAAGTTGTGGTTTCCACTTGCTCCAGGTTTCCAGGGCTGGAGGTCCCTGGAGGAGCTGGCACAGCCACCCCAGGAGTGAGGGTCCCTGTGCACAGAGGGGTCCCACTGACTGAGGTCACCCTCTGCCTGCAGTTTCTCTGGACACACTTGGGAGCTGCAGGGGCAAATCCCAGCGTGTCCTGTGCCATGGGATCCCATGTTGGAGCAGGGCTGAGCCTGCCTGCTCCTGCAGAGCCTCAGCCATGGCTCTTCCCTGGGCAGCCCCAGGGCTGATGAGGGTGCACTGCAACCCCTGTTCCTGAGCACCCAGAGGGGCTGGAGCAGCCTGCAGAGCCTCAGCCCTACATGGACCAAGATTGCCCTTGGAAACCCCCTCTGTCCCCAGACTCTGGTACAAGCACAACAGGAATTGATCCTCCCAGGTAAAGGTGTTAATTGGCAAATATTTGTCCCTTGGACTTTCTAGTACAGCAAATGTCAGCACTTGGAATCCCTGTTCTGCACTCCCTGGTCAGGCCCCAAAACATCTGAACCTGACAGAACATCTTTAATTAGCACCAACCTGCAGAGAGCTATGGGGGAGAACCTACCCCCAAGCACCCAGAGAAACACTTGGCATTGATAGTCTGGGGCAAGAGCTGAAACTAAAGCATTCTAATGCTAAGAGAGAGGATTTTTATTGCTGAATTCATTCTCCAAGAACAGTAATGAAAGCTTTTGGTGTCCTCACCAGCCACGGATGTGTATTGCCAAGGTTTGCTTCTGGGTTATGATTGATTTTTATTAATCTGTTCAGAACTCTGATGCTGTTCCTGGCTAAGGTGTAGAGATGATATTTCAGAGCCAGATGAGCTCAGCACAGCTTCTGCAACACACAATTTCCAGACCCAGACATTCAGGCCATGCAAACTGATACTTTTTCATCTCTGTGCAAAGATCAGTATTAGGACATCACTGCCGTACCACGCACTTCTCAGAGCTGTCCCTTTCATCCAGCTCTCCCCAGTCACTTCACAGACTTCACTCCAAGCAGTTTATCTCTGAGAGAGTTCAGTGGCACATGGGATTTAATCCTGGTTTTTCTTCATCTTCTCCTGAGCTGTCTCCAGACACGGTGTGTGGGCACTGTCTGACAGCAGCAGCATTAACGCGCCACCTCCCTGACACTGAGGTTCATGTCACAACTTTTCATCCAAAGCAGCAAATCAATGATTCCCACTGTGTCCCACACAGCTCCATGGGGAGTTTGTGTGGCTGCAGTTCCAGCACCAGCCCTAATGCACAGGAATTTCAGAAGATACAGAAGGAATCAGCCATTCACAGAGAAAAACATCAGTTTGCACGGCCCAGATCCCCACAACACTGCAGACTCTGCTAACCCAGAATCTGCATTTACACTTTGGTCTCTGGGCCTTACTTTTCCTCTCACTAAACTTCTTCCATTTTCCCCTCTTGCTCAGCTTCCCAAGATAATTAAAAGCAGCATTAGGAGCTGGGATAGGTAATGGGAACTGTCCCAAGGCTTGACAAAATTTCTCTTTTCAGGCCTGACAATTCCAGCCAAGGAGAGAGGAAAAGCCCGCATGGAAGAGGTGTGAAATCAAAGCAGTAATCAAATTTAGGTATAATGAGAGAAGCTGAAGAGGTTTTCAGTGTTCAGAACAAGATTAGCAGCTCCAGCCACAGGAGGGATACGACATTTTCCCCACTGTAACAACTCTGTGATGCAAATTGCATCTCAAATCCTTCTCCCCAGCTCTGGGACCCGTTCAGCCACAAACGTGGTGCTGAATGTTTTAAAGCAAAGTGGAAGCTGGTCAGAGAGGTGGTTTGCAAATCAAAACCACAGAGGACAGCTTGGAAGCACCAGCTGGAGCAGAGAGAGGCAGAGCCTGGCCCTGAGGTGCAGCACAGCCTGAAACTCTAACCAAATAAAGAACTTGCCACTTGTTTTTTTCCCTCAGGAGCTACAGAAGGTGCTTGATGGAATCCCTGCCTCCTTCACACTGCATCAGCATGCAGAGGAGCACAAGAATGAAGATTACAGCACCTTCTGCTGCTGCTTCCATCTCCTGACTCAAATCTCACCAAAATCTGTCACTACTGGGCCTTCCCAAAGCCCCAGATTCACTCAGTCTATGCAGAATTTCAGTTCTGAGGAGCAGGAAGGGAGATGAAGGCACTTGCAGACACCAGAGATGCAATTGCTGCCTGAGGTGCATTTCACTGCCCAGCTTAGTGCCTCTAAAACCATCAAAATCAGCCCCTTTGAGAGCACCAAGCCAACAGCAGGACATCAGGGCCTGCACATGGTTGGAAATGGCATTTTTTATTATTCCTCTCCCAGTCTCTCATTTCATGGTGCCATTGCAGGGCTTAATCCCATCATTCAGCAGCAAGTCTTGGCAATGAGCTTCAGATGGATTTTTAGTGCTGAGCAAATAAGAGGCAATTTTACTTTGTCTCCAATGAATGAAATTTCACCTAAATCGGACAAACTCTGTGTTCTGAGGCTGGCCAGGCACCAACCACTGCCAGGTCCCCAGCCTGGATGTCACACTGCTCTAATATTGAAAAGTTAAATTTATTTGGCTTTGTCTACAAGATTATTCTCTCTCAAAAGAATTGGAATCCGTATCATTGCATTTCCAAGCACTAACCTCAGACCAGCCACAAAGAGCACAAGAGACAAGAAAAGAAATAGAGATTTCTAAGGAGATGGAAATTGAATGCTGAGTTTTTTCCCATGATAGAAAGTTTCATCAATTATCACCTGCCAGCTCCTTGCCTTCACTTGTGTGGCCACCACTGAATACACTCGCAGATGAGAAAATGTTTGTCCTACTGAAAACTGGCACTAGAAGCAGAAAAAGGCTCAGATATCTGGATTAAAAGACAACATAATGAAAAGAGCTGCCTTATAATAGCAAGATATGATGGACAGCAGGAATGGCTGAAGCCAGCAGAGAGAAGTCCATGAACTATTCATGCTACAAAGATTTCTGACAAAACCCCCAAGAACCCAAATGCAACATTTTGTCTGGCAGAGCTGATAGGAACCCTGTGCATTTAATTCAGTCATTGGCAGCAAATAGAAATCAGCTTGAAGCTCCTTTGGTCCACTACTACTTACTTTTTTTCACCCAAAACATGTAATTATATCTACTTTTTGGGAAGAAATTACTGCTTTGAATGGTTCAATGCAAAGAGTTTCTTCCCATACCCACTCCTAATCAGTCACCAAGAGAAATATTTTCTAAAAAGATCTCTTCCAAATTTTGGAGTGACTTTCAACATAAATCACTTGGTTATTTTGCTCAAAATGCTAAGGGAATTGAATTGGGCTGCCTCATCTTAAAAAGAAGTGTTTCTTCCTAGCTCTTCACAAAGAGGAACAAAACACTTGGTTGCAGCAGACTGAAGGGAGGAAGAGGTTTCTTTCCCCCCAAGCTGCACAATAGGAGACAATTTTGTTGCCAAGAGGCCACAAAACCCAGCCAATTTCCAATTCTTTTAGTGTAAGGGAAAAGTTCTGAGGATCTCAGCTGTGGGAGACACAGAGTGGCAGGAGCAGGGGATCTGCTGGGGGGTTTGGGGTGGGGGACAGATGAAAGAAATGTTCAAGCAAAACCTGTGAGAGCTCAAGACTCCATCCCTCAGAGGAGAAACTGGATTTGACCCCAATGCCATTCAAATCCAGAAAACATTGAGGCATTTCCCCAAGCTCTGCTGGGCTGTCAGGTACAACCCAAATCCCTCTGTGGCACCAGGGCAGCAGATCCCTGGCACTGGACAGGGATGCTCCCCTGGGAAGCCACCTGCATTGCCCATGGCACTCACAAGACCTGCTTCTAAAGACCCCAACGTCCAAACAACTCCACATTAAAAGCCTTTAATTTGGGGTTTCACTTCTCCACCTGTCTGCTGTCACTAGGCAGCTGCTCCACTTCAACACCTTTCTGATGGGTACCAATTTTCTCTTGATTTCCAGCCTAAACAGGAAGTTATTTCCATTCATTCTTCTGCAAGCACTGGGAGCTTGTACCTGCTTTGCTCTTCCTCTCCTGGTGTGCATTTGTGCACATAAAATGCCAAAGCCAAGAGCATTTCCTTGTTTAAATCATGCCATTTGTCCTTATTATTTTCTTCCCATAGAATTGCATGGATTTGATGCTGGCTCAACACTCAGAATGTTGACAGCACAAAAGCCCGTTCTCACACTGACTTCTCCAAGTTTTGGACCAAGCCTGCAAAGAAGGAAACACAGCAAAGAAATTCCAAACAGGGGCCCTAATCAAGGTAATAAAATACCACGTGCCTGTGTTTGCTGCAGGGAAGAATAGTTCTCCTTATTAAGTCATTAAAAACAATTAAAGCAGCAGAGGGGAGGAAGACAGAGCTTTTGGGGCAAATTTGGAGACCTCATCTATGGGTGGATGGAGCACCTAGGATTTTCCCAATTGCTAGGAATGGTTCCCCAGGTCCTTGGTGTAAAATGTGGCTCCCCAGCAAGTGCAGATCTGCAAGATGAGAAACAATTTAGGCAATTGGTGATGCATCTTTCTAAATCGCTCTCCTTTCTCTCTTACCGTACTGATTTAGGGGCACTACCTTACTTGTTTTTGCTTGTCAGTAAAACCAAGCTCACATTTTTTATTGATTGTATCATCTTACATTGTGGTTCCTTCATATTCCCAGTAAAAGAAGACCATTATTTCCAGTGATGTGTCCTTTAAATCACCTCAGTCAATTGGCAGAACACCAGGAGGCCCCTGAGGAGCCGGGGCGCTGGGAAGCCCTGAGGAACTGGGTGTCAGAGGGCACAAGCAGCCCCCAGGCAGCCGCCTTGTCCCTGGCACCCGGCTGCTCTGGCGCTTCCCCAGAGCGTCTCCCAGGCCTGCGGCAGAGCCCTCCAGGCCGGGCCTCAGCAGGAGGGTGGGGGCACCCCTGAGGTGCCCAGGCTGGGCTGGCTGGGCACAGGGAGGGCAAAGCTCCCCTGCTGGGGCATGGGATGAGGCAGTGGGAAGCCAGAGAACCTGAGATTTTACACCCAAACGTTCTGTCTTTGCCCTAACATTTACCTCAGGTTTTGTCACAAAATGATCTCCATGTGCCCTCTAGAAATTACTCAGACTTTTCCTCAAAAGTAATTTTTTCCTAGAGATCCCCTCAAATTTTCCTGCTCAAATATCTACTACATGTACTCGACAGTTCACCTCTGATTTCATTATTCTCACAGTCCAGTGATTACCTCAACTGGAAAGCCCAAATGTTCATTTCATGCCGTACAGGAGGCACCAGGTAATTCCAGCATTCCTGAGCTATGAAGTTCTCTCCCTGGAAGCTACTGCAGCTTTACCCCTGGCCAAGTGAAACACTCCCTGGTGCTGAGGCAAGCCTGGCCCATGCTCCTCGGTGTGTATGAGTGCAGGGCAGCCCCAGGGCAGCTCCCCCAGGGCTTCTGCAAGGCCGCCCGGCGCCCGGCCCCGCGGGGCGGCCCCAGCGGGTTCGAGTTGCCGCCCGCGGCTGAGGGGAGCGGCGGGGCGGGGCCGCCCGCGCCTGGGCGGGAAACGCTCCCTGCGGCGGGGAGCGGGCGGCGGCGGCGCAGCGGGGACCGGCCCGGCCCTGCCGTGTCCCTCAGGGCGAGCCCACGGCCCCTCAGCGGCCCTGGCGTCCCTTCAGCCAGCGGCATGTGCGCTCAGCCACACGCGCCGTGCCCGTGTCCCCCTCACTTTCCCTCAGTGACACCGCCTCACCCTGGGGGACACGACAGACACCCGCCTCCCCTCAGGGACTCTCGCTGGCCTCAGTGGCATGCAGGGCATTTGCATCCCATTCAGAGACTGTCATGACACCTCAGCGACCCACGGGGCATCTGCCTTCCCTTCAGTGACAGAAAGGCACCTGCAACCTGCTGGGGAAGCCTCAAGTCTGCTCAGTGACTCCATGTGCCCTCAGCATTGGGACACCCACTTTTCTTTCAGTGACCCTCACGTCCCGTCAGCAAATCAAGAGGCACCAGCCATCCTGTGGGTGACTCAGAGCGAGTGCAGTGGGTCATGGTGGCCAGGGGCAAGCAGCAAGCAGAAAGCCAGGGCTGGGGAAAAGGCTCTGCTCTGCTTACAGCATGGGCTGAGGGCTGGGAGAGCTCCATTTCCCCCTTGAGATGTTGGAGACAGGGCCTTTCACCCTCCTTACAGGGCTGCCCCTCACTGCAGGCAGCCAAAGGAGTGTCGGGTTCAGCTGTCTGTCTCTGCCCCGACACGGGTAGAGTGGTTCTTGGGTGGCACGCGATTCAAAGGACGGGTCTGGACTCTTCAGCTTTTCGGTCTTCAGGTTGTTTATTATTTCTTATCTACAAAATTTTTCTGTCTGCCCAACAGAGGTCTGATCTGCAAGCAGTCACAGGCACTCTCTGACCACCCACGGGGCGGTCATGTCTTTTTATACTAAAATCTACGTACACAATATTTACCTTTATTTCCCAATGCTTTTCACCCATGTTGGCAAGTGCACCTTCACCAGAAACCAATCCCCAAGTGCCAACATCATCACAGGAGATGGAGGACAAGAAGAAGAAAGAAGAAGGATGAGACACGCCCTGATCCCTCCATCTTGTCTCCATAACCCCCCTGTACCAAAAACCTTAAGTTTATATTTCACCCTCTAAATGTGTCTCTTTTACACCTTTTACTCTAAAGTGATTCTCTTGTCCTCAAACTCTTGTTGCTTCTGTGGATGGATCAAAATCAAGCCACCAAACACTCTTGGCAACATTCCAGGATTTTCGAGACCCCCCCAAGGGTTCTCCTGGCATCTCTGGACATCGGGAACGATGTGCTGAGATCCCACATCTCCCCCTTCTGTTTGCACCAAGAAGACTTCTTTGGCAACTTGACTCATGACACGTCTCACACACAAAAAGATGCATGGGACGATGAGCATGAGGACTAAGAGTATTATTAAAATATAAAATCCCATTTTTAAAAACCCTCTCCATAAGGGACAAAGATCAAAAAATCCTGCCACATCATCAATCCATGACCCAGTGATTTCCCCTAGTTTCTTTATACTGTCTTTTATATTTTGAATGCTTTCATGAATTGATCTCGAATGATCCGAGAGATTCATGCAGCACATTCCCTCAAACTCTTCACATCCATGTCCATGAGCAAGCAATAGATAATCAATTGCTGCTCTATTTTGAAGAGTTGCCTCTCTCACACTGCTTATATCTTTCAACATGTCACTCAAAGCGAGAGAGACTGATTGAGCATGCTTGCTCAACCAACAACCCATGTGGTCCAGTTGAGTCAAGGCCACCCCCGACGCTGTCTGAGGTGAGAAAATTGCTGCTGCAATTCTCCTTGCCTTGTCCCAGGTGTACACTTCATCATCACAGTCTGCACTGTAATGTTGCAAGGACCTTTTTTCTTTGTGTTTTTGCTCTCTTAACACTTTCAAATCTGGTGACAACATTGAAATCCTCCCAATGCTGCATGGACCTCCCTTGGCATTTGCAGGACTTCCGTGCCAAATTCTGTCCCCACAAATTAAAAACAACCCACGTGGCAATTGCACTGGGACCTGGATTGATCCTTCGGCTGTCGTCACAGTGTGATTGCACCAAGCTGATGCGTTTCTATAATATTCGTGATTTGGTGTGACATCAATGCTTTTGTTTGTCCTTGACGCATTCGAATTTTCAAATTTCATTCATAGCTCCATTGTTGTGGACCCAAAAATTTCCAGTTCCTGCGGTTCAGTAGAAGCCACAGGTAAAAGATGTGTCCAAGCACACCATTCATTCACAGGATCTTTGATGACCTGCGAAATCTCCATTGGAGGATGCCCTGGAATTGGCCATTCGCCCACTGGCAACCCAACCATGCATGCTTTGAATGGTTTCCCTGGTTTCGAATGTGTCAGGCAGATACTTTCTAAATTTGCTGCCTGGGCTAATGTTTCCCAAACATTTTGTTTTGGCTGACTGACAGGTAGATTTGCTCCATTGCTTAAAGCAACAGATGCAAGCATGAGCATCATGAAACTCACGACTTCACCCTTATAAAAAACCATTTTCATGCTCCCACTCAAAGCCACAAAGGAAAAAACCCCCCAAAGTTTTTATTCTTTTTGTTCTCCTTCTGAGTTGTTGTTCACAGCTTGAGTTTCTTCCTCCGTCTGTGTGCTCGTTTCTCTGCTTCTGGGATCTGTGCTCTCTTGCTCTCTCGTTCGAAATGGCTTCACGTGCCGCGCTGACACCCACTTCAGCCCTCGCCCTGTGGAAACACAAGCGAAACCCTTGCCCCAAGTGATGAGTTTGAAAGGACCCTCTATTTGTCCTGTCTCTGGGTTTCTGATCAAAACCAAAGGATTCTCCCTTAGTTTTGCCTGAGAGCTGTTTGAAAAATGCCTCACGATTGGTGGATTGGGTTCAGAAGACGAACTGTTAAGAAAATTCAACACATACAATGCTTTGTTTAACTTCATGTGTGGTGTCGCCTCTGGCTCCCCCCTTTTCTGCCTGTCCAAAAGGGATTTCAGGGTGTGATGTGTTCTTTCAATGATTTCCTGACCTGTGGGTGAATGTGGAATGCCAAATGTGTGTCTGACACCCCATCTTTTCAGGAATCTGTCAAGCACCCTGCCTGTATATGTTGGACCATTATCAGTTTTTATTTCTTGAGGCACACCTAATGATGCAAACACTTGTAAAAAATGTCGACAAGCATGTTCTGCTGTTTCCCCTGCATGTGCTGAAGCAAAGACTGCCCCTGAAAATGTATCTACGGATACATGAACATTTTTGAGTCTCCCAAATGATGGATATTTTGTGACATCTGTTTGCCACAGCTGAAGACTTTGCAGTCCTCGTGGATTGACTGCTCCTGTCGAAGCAGGTGGTTGCACGAGCTGACAATCTGGACAAGCACTAATGATTTCCCTCGCCTGAGTTTTTGTGAGACGAAAGGATTCCATCAGCGCCTGCGCATTCTGATGAAAAAATGCATGACTCAGTCGTGCTTGCTCAAAAATGTCCGGAAGTGTTTGTGAAATGGGCATTGTCCTCCTGATGGATTGTTCTTCTTCTGGATGGTCGCAAGAACTTTATTTATGTTTTCACTCTGTTGTTGTTGAAGTACCTTTTCCAGCATCTTTTCAACCTTGTCCTGATCTTCTGACTGCCTCTCCGGGTTTCTTCTTATCTGCTCTCCCCATTCTCCTCTCAGCTCATCCCTCACGATTGACGCGACGTGCTGAGGTGTTCCCACTCTGCTGCATGCCTCCACCATCTCTGCCAAGGATGGCTGTCCTGGCATTGCGCTGATGACCCGTCGACAATCCGGGTTGGCATTGCCGAAAGCTAGACTTTCCATGAGAGGTTGCTTCGCCTCGTCTATCGTCACCTGTCGATCCACAGCTTGTGAGAGTCGATCTATGAAAGATGAGAATGGTTCTGTGGGACCTTGCCTGACGCATGAGAATGGGACGTCCGGCACTCCTGCCGGAGCAATCTGCAAGATCGCTTTGCGTGCTGCTTCCTTGATGTCATTCAGCACCCGTCGTGGAAGCCGTGCTGCTTGCTCCACTGGATTGTCATCTGGAGGATCTCCTGCCAACTGTGCTTCTGTGAGGTTTGCGTTTGGCCCACCTTGATAGCTGGCTCTCAACTCTGTGAGATATCTTCTCCATCTTCTGTCCCAGATAAGACTTTGTGTGTCAGTGAGAATCATCGACACAAGACATCGAATGTCGAATGGCGTGAAATCATACGTATTGAATGTCCCCTTCAGGAGCTGTTTGAAGTACTGTGAATTCAGACCATTGTTCTGAATGGCCTTTGATAAGTCCTTGATCACCTCGTGACCCAGCCTTTCCCACCTTGGATTTTGGCCTTGTGCATCATATGTCACTGGCATTATTATGTCTCCTGATCCTCTGATCAGACCCTTTTCCTTTGACAATTCATTTCTAATTTCCTTCCAATCTATCGGTTCTATTGGTTGTTCTTCTTCATCCTCTTCTGGAAACTCCATTGGCCATTGCCTGCACAATGGAATCGTGGAGGCTCTTGGTGATCCTTCGCTCCATGTCCTTTGACTTGAGGTCCTCAGTCTTGCTCCTGAATCCGGAAAAGAAACTTGAGGCTCTCTTGAACGTGTTCTTTTTGCTGCATCAAAAGACTGCAGAAGATTCCTTGCTGCTTCCGCTGCTGAAAGCGTCCATGCTGGAATTCCCTCTCTTGCTGTAATGTGTATCATTTCTTCTTCTTGAGGCTGTGCTTCATCTGAGCTGTCTTCAACTTCATATGATCCTGAAGTCGACGGAATATTATCCTTTTGTTGTGTCGTTGTTGTTGTTTTTATCTTCTTTAATGTGGCTTTCTTTTTATAGATTGTTAGAAAAAATGGCTGCATTGTTGCAGTTTGGCCAGCAGGTGATGTGGTGGCGCTATCGAGCAGGTCCGACGTGTCCTGCAATGTGGTCGTCCCTCCACGAGGTGGCGCTGTCGCCTGCCTGGACAACCTTGATGACGACACGAACTCCATCGGTCCTCGCTCAGCAGACTGCAACGCCCGCAACCTTGTTTGAGACCGAGTTTGCATGGCAGTTAACTGAGCTGGCATTGAGGGTTGAGTATTTGAGCGTTTCTTTTGAGTGGAAAGGGTTTGAACCATAGGGTTTGAGGCTAGAGGCATCGGTCTCGGAGAGGGGGTGGAGCCCCGGGATGTCGAACCCCGAGCGTGGCTCCTCCTTTTTGCCCCAGACGTCACAGAGGATCGGACCCGCCCCCGACCTCGCTCCGCCAGCACTTCCCGTGCATGCGTGCCTTCGGGGACGCCCTCTGCCTCTCCTGTACTGACGTCACTGTCTCCGTCCCGCTCCACCTCCGAAGTCTCCTCCCTATTGTCTGTTCCTGCCCCTCTCTCCTCCTCCTCTGACGCTGTATCCACACCCCCCACTGAAGCGTGCAGCCCCCCCCCCCGCGGGTGTCCCCTTTCTCGCTGCGATTCGAGCCGATCTCCGGGTCCAGACTTCCGGGTCTGACGTCACCACCACGCGTCTCCTGCGTCCCCCCACGGCAGCTCTCCGGAGCTCTGCAGCTGCTCCGCCCTTGCCGCCCGTGTCTGACGCTGCCGCGCCGGTTTGAGAGCTCTCCCCGGCCATTCCCTGAGCTTTGCTCGACCCACGCGTTTTTGGCACCGCTCCAGAGGAAGCTGTCGCCGCTCTCGGCATTGCGCTTGCAAAAGCCGCACCAGAACCCGTGTCTCCCATTGCCTCCACGCCCCCCCCGCCGGCCGCCGCCGCCGCCGTGCCGCCGCTCCTGCCGCGAGAGAGCGCATCCCCCCTCCCTGCTTGTTCCCTTTGAACCCCCCTCCCCGACTCCGCCACGTTTTCCACCTCCTCCCCCCCTGATTCCTGTGAATCGGGATGGTACACTCCTAAAGAGTGGCCTGTCTCCTCGATATCGCTGGGAGAAAACCTCATTTCATCAGGGAGTGGAATGGTATCATCAGTGTCTGAGTCGGAGTCTGAAGCCCCTGCACTCTCTGGGGTCTCAGGGTGCTTTCGGGTTCCCTTGGGTTTTCGGGATGGTGGGACTGAAGGCAATGACATTTCTCCTTGTCCCCTTTTCTTTGGCACCTTTTCCCCCAGGCCAATTGAGATCAGAGCCAATTTCTGCTTGGAACCTTGCTCTGCTCCCTCTGCCTTGTGGGACTCGCAACAAGTTGTTGCCTGGCTGACCCCCTAAATTGAGTCGAGGTCGCCTCTAACATAATTCTTGCTGAAGACAGCAATTTCAAGGCTGTCTTATCCTCATTGATGGCTAGAAAATATAGGTGTCTGTTAACTTCTTGCCAAAAGCCGACTTCAAATAACAACCGTGTCTCTGAGTACGGGTAATTACACCGCACCCACAACAATAATTCTCTAAGCTTTTTCTTGGGGATCCCCTTAGTGTGTGTGTCTGCCACGCCTTGTAGGTCAGACAGAATTTCTATTTGTTCCTGGGAAAGTGTACCCCCCATGTTCTTAATTCTTGACCTTCTCACCGAATTCCTGTCGTCAGAGCAGTCCGAAGGCTCCTGGTCTCTGGCCTGCAGGTCACAGGAGATGGATCCGGAGGCGCCTTTCCGATTCCGATTCGGGCTGTCCTGCTACGAACTTTCTTCGGCTGAAGTGGAGTGCGATGTTTTCTGTGGCTGCTGCATTTTCAGATTCTCCTGGCTGCTTTCTGGCTGTTTTCCCAAGGAGTTATCAGGGCTCTCCTGGGAATGAGTCCAACTCGGGAGCTGCCCACTCGGTGCTTCAAGGCTGCCCCTGTGCAAGAGGTGCACAGCAGAGCTCACCGTGGCTCAGTGAATGCCGCTGGATGCTGCTGGATCGCTGGTCGCTGCTGAGCTGCTCCCCGGATCACCCGCCGGGTGCCCACCCAGGGAGCCAAATGTCGGTTTCGGCTGTCTGTCTCTGCCCCGACACGGGTAGAGTGGTTCTTGGGTGGCACGCGATTCAAAGGACGAGTCTGGACTCTTCAGCTTTTCGATCTTCAGGTTGTTTATTATTTCTTATCTACAAAATTTTCTGTCTGCCCAACAGAGGTCTGATCTGCAAGCAGTCACAGGCACTCTCTGACCACCCACGGGGCAGTCATGTCTTTTTATACTAAAATCTACGTACACAATATTTACCTTTATTTCCCAATGCTTTTCACCCATGTTAGCAAGTGCACCTTCACCAGAAACCAATCCCCAAGTGCCAACATCATCACAGGAGATGGAGGACAAGAAGAAGAAAGAAGAAGGACGAGACACGCCCTGATCCCTCCATCTTGTCTCCATAACCCCCCTGTACCAAAAACCTTAAAGTTTATATTTCACCCTCTAAATGTGTCTCTTTTACACCTTTTACTCTAAAGTGATTCTCTTGTCCTCAAACTCTTGTTACTTCTGTGGATGGATCAAAATCAAGCCACCAAAAATCAAGCAACATTCCAGGATTTTCGAGACCCCCAAGGGTTCTCCTGGCATCTCTGGACATCGGGAACGATGTGCTGAGATCCCACACGCCGCCATCATCGAAGTAAAAGAATGGCCCATGCATTTACTGCTGACTGCAAAGATGATGTAAAATTTTGGTCCCCAGGGGCCATAATTGTGGCATCCTTTCTGGCTCCAGGGGTGACAGCAGCAGGCACCCATGCCACCCTAAATAAGTTGGGATGCTGGCTTGCGAAGCAAACCAATGCCACTTCTATGGCGCTTTCTAGCCTTTTGCTTGATGTTGATTCTATTCACCATGCAATGCTTCAAAATAGAGCTGCAATTGATTTTCTTTTACTTGCACAAGGCCATGGTTGTGAAGAATTTGAAGGCATGCGTTGCATGAACCTTTCTGACCATTCGCAATCCATCCACTCCCAGCTCTCTGAGTTGCAGAAGTTAACCGGAAACCTACAGGTAGAATGGGGCTTTGGTATTGATGGATGGCTCAAATCTTTAGGCCTGGGATCATGGCTACACTCTATTGTTAAGGCTGGCATTATAGTAGGCATTATAGCTTTGTTGGTAGTATTAGTTTTGCCTTGCTTTTGCATATGCTTACAAAATCTGGTGCAAAGGATGATATCTGCTGCATTTAATCAAACATTGCTTGTGCAAAAAGAAAACAGGGGAATTGTGAAGGAATGGCTACATGACAGGGGCCACTTTCTGGACCAAGAATTGGGAGGATGCAGCTAATCTGGGTCCCTGCACCTGCAAAACACTGTGTCCTTGAGCATAGCTGTGGTACAATAACAAGCAGTGAGAGAGACATGAGAAAAGAAAGATGTAATCCCTAAGGTATGAGGAAGAGCTGATATCATATTATAGCCAATAGATTGCTTAGCTTGCAGAATATGTATGAGCTTATTACTTGTTGTGCATAAAAGTCTGATGCTCTCTTCAACAAACGAAGCTTGCTAAACACTCATATTGTGCATCCAAGTTTCCCTCACCACAACATGGTCAGAGGCAGTCACAGCCATTCCATGGTGACATCCCAGGGCACCTTGGGCTGCAAAGGCATCCATCTGTCACAGGCACTCACGGGGGCTCCATGGTGACATCCCAGGAGTCCCCAGGCTGCCAAAGAGCCGGGATGTCCCAGACACTCACAGGGGTTCCTGTCAGGGGCACAGTGGGAGCTTCTAGCAATGTTTAATATTAGAGAAGCTCCTGTTGAGTCTCAATGTGCAGAAAGGAGCCCCCACAGATCCCCAAATGTCACCTTTGAGTCAGAGATGACACAGACTCAGATCAGAAGGCTAAGGGCTAAAAGCCACCTGTTTTTTCAATCCTCTTCTTTTATATCTTGTTTTGCTACAGGTGGACCTCATTGGTCATTTAATCAACACATTTCACATGATTGGCTGATTAAGACAACACCCTTCAGTAAACAACTTTATGGAAAAAAGCTAACTTATTTCAAACATTGTTGGGGCGCCAGTTATTGATGTTTGTTTTCTGTTGGGCCATTCTGGGGGATCCCTTGATGGGGTAAACCCTCTGTAGCAGTTCTGTGCCAGGTAAAAGGAGATGCAAGGGACTTTTTTGGTCTTCAGCTTCTTGTTTATGGTTATCTTATCTAAAGTTCTGCATGCTGTGCACACCAGGCTCAGCATGCTGGAGAAACACCTCAAAATGGCTCTAAAATGTACAGTTTCAAGGTCTTTCAAAAATTTTCTCATCCAATTAATTTTTAAAACCTACATTATTTCTACTTATAGAAAAATAACTCATCCCTTGACTGTCCACATAACCTCTGCCCTGTGCTTTTCTTGAACAATGACCCTGTGCCACCAACACTGCAGAAAATGGAGTAGATGGAGAAGAAGAAGACAGGGACTACACCCAAATTCCTGCATCTTGCTTCCTATCTACACCATACTAAAAATCCCAAAACCTAAATTTCTCACCCAAGGGACATAGTATAGTACTCTCTATTACCTATTTAACACTTTGGTAAATTCTAATCAATCTCAAAGTCTTGGAAGTTCTCTCGGTGGGCAAAGGTGAAAGGCAGTCAGGACCCCTCAGAGCAGACAGAGAAATATTCCCTTTGCCTTGGATTCCCACACATTTAACCTAAAATCCTTTAACTTGTGAAGTTACCCAAAAATGTTCCAGGTAAGTAGGATTAGAGAGAGAAGAAACAGAGACCAACAGAAAGACAGAAGATCCATAGAAAGACACACACATAGGCACCAACTGCTGGGTTTCCAGCATCACCAACAAAAGGAACCCCAGGAGAAAGCAGGATCCACACCCTGGGCTGGCCTAGTGCTCCAGCTTTTAACCCCCTGGGCCTTCATGGCCCCGCCCCTGGGGTGGGACTGCCAGTTGCTTATCCAATCAGAGCCAGGATAGCCTCAGCTGCTGGTGTGTGATTGATTGACAGCTAGGCCAATCAGAGCTGGGCCAGCACCGCCCCTGCTGTTTGATTGACAGCTCTGCGAGGCCAGGGCTGGGGGCGGGGCTCTGTCCCACCACAAACCAAGGCCTGACCCGGCCCTGGCCCCACACGGGCATTCTGAGCATCCCAAGGTGTCTCGGGACATGGATCTCATCCAGCCTCTGACAGCCACCACAGTGACACTACGGAACCTCATGGAGCCACGGGTCAGTTGTGACAATGGAGATCCAAGGAAACGATGGTGAGACTCTGGAATCCAGGAATCATGGAATCAAGGAGAACATTGTTCAAATCATGGGCCCTATGGAAGCAAGGATCAATGATCAAACTGTGGTTTGATTGTGATTGATTTAAAATAGAAACAAGGAGCCATTGTTTCACAGCGGGGCTGCGTGGGGCCAATGGACCCTTGTGACTCTGTTGGGGCTCATGAAACCAAGAAGCCATTGTGACATTGCCAGACCTCATGGAATCAAGGAGACCATTGTGACAGTGTTAGGACCCACGAAGTCAATGGAACATGGAACAGGTCTGCCTGGTTTGGCCTCCTGGGGGCTTTCTGACAGGTCCCACTGAATTTGACATGTCAAGAGCCACTTCCCATCTGACCGTGAAGTACTGGGGCTCCGTGCTTTTATTCCTATGGGAAAGAACTGTCTTTCTTGTCTTGCTACCCATGGCCAAAATTGGGATCCTGCATCTAAAATTCTCTATATCCAAGGGTTACTCCCAGACAAAATCTGCCCATACAGTCAAGTCTGGCTAGACCTGGCCTCTGGTGGCTGCCTCTCATCTGCCCCTGCACCACTGGGGCTCACTTGTTTCCTTCCTATGGGGACCACTTTGACACTGCGGAGCATTGTGGAACCAATGGGCCATGGTGACACTGCAGGCCCTTGTGGAACCTGTTACACTGTAGGAACTTGTGGAACCAAGGGGAACATTGTGACCCTGCAGGGTACCATGGATCCAAGGGGCCACTGTGACACTGTGGGGCTTTGTGGAACCAAGGACATCTTTGTGGCTCTGTTGGGCCGCATGGTCCCAAGGGGCCAGTGTGAAGCAGCAGGGCTTTGTGGAACCAAGAGGCCATTGCTGCATTTCAGGGCCTCGTGGAGCCAAAGGGCCATTGTGATCCTGCAGGGCACTGTGGATCCATGGAGAGCATTGTGGCATTGCAGGGCCCCATAGAATCATGAAGACCCTTGTGACACTGTGGGGCCCCATGGAAGGAAGGGGCCATTGTGACACTTTGGAGCCTTATGGAACCAAGGACATCTTTGTGGCTCTGTTGGGCCGCATGGTCCCAAGGGGCCAGAGCAAAGTAGTGGTGTGGGAGTTAGCCTAGCTGTAACTCAGAGTCAGACAGATTTTACCCCGGAAGAACTGGGCGCGAGTTTCAAGCCCTGGGAATCATTTGTTTAACTTAGGGTGAGTTTGAGAGTTCCCCCATAAGCCTTTAGTGTTCTTATGCTAAGTTGTCCAAGTTCTCCTCTCCTATTGGTTACTTGTTTCCCCTATAGGGTTATTGTTCTAGAGTGTTCTACCCTCAAGTGTATATTTTGTTGCTTCACCTTTATCTCAGGTCTTTGAATCCCACCCCTCATACTGTGCTCGACCTCTCCCTGTTTATTGTTTTTCACCCTGTTACTAAAGTTCTTTTTGGGCAACTCCATTGATCCTGCTTGTAGGAGCATCGGAGGGGAGGACGGTTGGGACGGACGGAGACGAGAGATCTCTGAAGCCAGGTCTTGGAACTTGTGGTTTATTGCAAAGGGTGTGGGTGCAGGGGCCTTGTTTGGAGCTGCCAGCCACAGCTCAGAGCAGGCCCGAGAGAGGAGCTCGAAAGAGGCGCCCAAAATGGATGCCCAAAAGAGGAGGGGAGTTCCCATTACAATACAATAAATCTTCTTCTGTGCTGCATATTCTAATTTTCACTAACCAATCTGGTACAGGATACAAATCTTATAGCATTTACATACAGCCTATAAGAATCATTACATTACCATACTGTGTTACATTTTAAACCCTAAAAACTACTCTTTGGACCCCTTCTGCCAAGCTAGTAGGGTCTGCTCTGACCCTTGGACCTGTCTGCAAGCAGAGGGTATTGTTTCATCAAAAGATTACCTTCTGTCGGCCATACCATTGTTTTCCAGTTGTTCAGTAACTAAGGCTTGGTATCTCAAAGCTTGCTTTCATTTCAATCTCACTTATAGTTTCCATATTCTCAAAATCTTTTGCCAGGCAATCATATTTATAAGGCTTTCCTGTTTCATCTTCCCCAGCATCTGCTCCTTTTCATTTTCGCCACCCTTGCCCTGAAGTCAGGGAACCAGAAAGGTTTGTCACAGCCACACTCATTGCAACCTTTGGCGCCCAAACAGGGGCCCTGACATTCAGTCATGTCAGCTGGGGTTAGCTGATGGATAGGCCAGAGCTCTCCGGGATTTTGGATTGTGCTGGGCCAGCAGATTCATCATTGCTTTGAGGGCCCTTGGCCAGGATCCACAGGGACAGTGACAGTTTCACCTGCGTAGGATTGCAGGTGGGTTTGGGGAAACGCAGGACAATTATTGCCCATTTTGCCACTGTGTTTTTACAATATGCATCCACATTCCATAACTGATTTGGGTGTTCCAGTGGCTGCTCCACCTAAGGCAGAGAAAGAGAAAAATGGGCAGCGGGATGTCCAAAGTAGAAAGGTGTGTATATGGATGCTTTAAGTTAATTTTCACTTATCATGACCAAATATCTTCAGAGAACAAATTAAAATCAATCCTGAAGTGGATAATTAAACATTTTCCAGATGCCCCTGAGCCTGACCGTCTTCCCTCCATCTTGGCTCTTCCACTTCCTGCTACCACAGCCTTCTCTTCTGCCCTGAACCAAGCTCCAGACTCCACCCCCACGACTGCAGGTCACGCCCCCACTGTCAATCATTCCACTTCCACCCTGGGCTATGCTCCAGAAGGCCAGCCTGGAAGTCCACCATCCTAAATCAAGGCCCTTCCTCCCCAACACCTCACAAAATGGCAGCGCCCTTTGCCTCACTCTCCTGCAACAATATAACCCCATGATCAAAGATACTAAGCCCAAATTGTCACCCAACTATTTCTAATCCAAATGTTTCTGTTCCAAGTTATTCTTCCTCCACAGAGCACAGTTGGGACTCAGAGCCACCTCACTGCTCAGTCCCAGAAAATCCCTGGGAAAGGAATAAGACTGGCAAATAGTCTCAAAATTCCTCATTGCCCCTGTATCTTATGAAAGAAGGGGGCAGAATCCCAGGTGTCAGCCATTGGTTTATGGGCAAATCAAGGATCTGTGTAGGGCAGCTAAAGACCATAGGAAGGACTTACCTTGTTTTAATGGCCTAATGAAGGCCATGTTTACAGCAAATGTCTTAACCCCCTATAATTTAAAATATATTATGACCATGTTGTTGTCACCTACAGAATACACCCTGTGGGAAGGTGGATGGAAGTGTTTATTAAATCAATTAATAGCAGACTATGCTAATAATGAGGCAAGGGTGGAATTGACAATCAACCATCTAGCTGGAGAAGGACAACACAGCCTAGCAGATGATCAAGCAGCAGGTATCCCCAGAGAAGTATTGGATGATATCAAAGAGATGGCTTTGCAAGCTTTAATCCAGGTATTGGATGGTAGCACCCCCAATTTGGACTACCTTGGGTGGCTGCAGCTAAAGCTTTAGGGCAATCAGACCATCCTGGGTGCCTGTTAAGTAAGCAAACCAATGCTGCCTCCCTCACATTGAGTGGCTGCTCTCAGACACAGAGACCATCAGACACGCCACCGTGCAGAGCAGCGATAGAGTTTTTACTCTGGGCACATGGGCATGGCTGTGTAGACTCTGAGGGCATGTGCTGCATGAACCTCTCCAGCCACAGTGAGTCAATCCACAAGAGCATTCAGGCACTGAAGGAAGGGTTCAAGAAGCTTCAAGTGGAAAACAAAGACTGGTTCAATAAACTCTTCCAATACATGGGACTAAAGGGTTGGATGATGTCTAGCTAAAACAGGACTATTAAATCTCTTAGTGGTTGTTGTTGTATTGTTAATTGTCTCATGTTTGTTTGGATGCTTTTAGAATGTCTTACAAAAATCTTTCAGTTCCATCTTTGTTGTAAAACAGAAAGGGGGAAGATACCCAACACAGGCTCCTCATGGACTCCTTGGAGGAGAGAATTGGAGGCCAGGATGGCACAAAAAAATCTCAGAGACTCAGTGTGGGAAGGAAAATACTTAAAAGTACCTAAAAGTATTCTTAAATCCATAAAGTACCTTAAAAACCTTGAGTATCTAAAGGCATTAATGAGCCCCACTGAGTGTCAGTACAAAGCTCTCCAGGGACTCGTTAAAGCAGATAATTGGGGCCATGATTGCACAAACCTCTCACAGAGTCTATATCAAAAGGGAAACACCAAGTACCTTCAAATAACTGAAGTACCTTGAAGCATTAATGAGCCCCACTGAGTGTTGTTACTGACAAAGCCTCTCCAGGGACTAATTATAGCAGATAATTGGAGGCCATGATTGCACAAACCTCTCAGAGACTGCAAGGCAAAAGCCAAAGCCAAAGTCCTTTGAAAAACCTGCATTCCCTGCAGGGAGCATGAAGGAGCCCCCAGGGCCATTGCTGAGCAAGGCTCCCCAGGGACTCCTTGCAGCAGATCCTTGAGGCCACTGGGATGTGGGCTAGGGGGGGATGCTGAGGGCAGCACAAGGGGCTGACAGTGCCCAGCCTGGCTGGGGCTGTGCCAGGAGGCCCCAGGGCCTCAGGACAAGGTGTCTCCTCCCAGCCCTTGCTGGCACAGACCCTGCTGTGCCCCAGGGCACCAAGACTTGGCTTCTCTTTGTCCCCACCTGTCATCACTGCCTGCAGTTCTCTGCTCTGCCTGGGGCCTGGGGACACTTGCTCAGTCGTGTCCCTCTCTGGGACCCATTAAAAGTCCAAGAAACTTTGGAGTTGGATTCTGACTTGGAGTTCTGCAGAGGTTTCATCGGCTCCCTCTCAGGGACTGATGTCCAGGGCCTGAGCACAAAGCCCCAGAGGCTGATTAAAGTCCTTGTGCTGTGTCTGTGCTGCTGAGCTGGGCTGGGCTCCTGGCACAGAGGCAGCTCCTTGTCACCAAGAAGAGCTTCAAAAGCACATTTCTCTGGATGAGCAGCTCTTCTGCCAGCCCAGCAGGGCTGGGGCACTGCCTGCAGCCAGCGCGGGCACAGCACAGAGGCACAGAAAGCTTCAATCAGTCAGGGCTGGGAAGGGGCTGAGAAGTGCCTGGGGCACAATCACTGCCAGCCCTTGGCACAGGAGCCTCTGGCTGCAGGACAATGCAGCTGCAGCTCCTGGAGCCATCTCCTCAAGCTGGAACATCCCAATGCCTGCAGAGCCTGTGAGTACATTCTCTGCTTGTCTCTTGTGCAGAGCAGCCAGGGGTGCCCAGGGCTGTCCTGCAGAGCAGGGTCCTGCAGCCCAGGGCGCTGTGCTGGGGCAGGGACTCTGCTGCCTGCCAGGGACAGCTCTCAGCCAGCCCTGGCAGCTGCTCCCAGCTCTGGGGGACAAGATCTGGGTGGGAGGAGACAGCTGGTGAGGCTTGGGAGTGTTCTCCTTGTGTGGGGAGGATGCTGCATTGTTCAGGACTGCTCCCAGCATGGCATTTAACTGCAGAACATTTCCAAGGAGATTATACAGGGAGCACAGTAAGGCAGGGGCTACATAAAAAAGAAAAATTTGCATTTTTAATCTACTGCTCTGGGTTTCCTGGATGGGATATTTCACATAGATATTTATCTTTCAGTTCAGGTTGAGGAAAAAAAAATTTCCCAGATTTACTAAACCAGGCAGTGACAGAAATCAGCACAGGGCCCCTCACAGGCAGCATCAGTGTTGCTTTTCCAGCCTCCTCCGGGTTGCTCTGGCATTGCTATCAGAGCCTGCAGAGCCAGAGCTGCCCCTGGGCAGTGCCTGAGCTGGGAGGGCTCTGCAGGGCAGAGCTGAGCCCCCAGGGCTGGGCTGGGCTCTGGCAGCACTGGCAGGGCCCAGCCCTGGGCACAGGGAAGCAGCTGCTGGCAGGGACAGCTCCAGGCAGCAGAGCCCTGGGCAGGCAGTGGTGGGAAAGTGCTCCCAGGCTGTGCTGGGATATTTCAAGTCCTCTCCAAACCCAACTATTCCATGATTACTTTTCTTACAGATCCCCATGTGCAGTCCCAGCAAATGTCCAACAGCAGCTCCATCAGGCACTTCCTCCTGCTGGCATTGGCAGACACGCGGCAGCTGCAGCTCCTGCACTTCTGCCTCTTGCTGGGCATCTCCCTGGCTGCCCTCCTGGGCAACGGCCTCATCATCAGCGCCGTAGCCTGCGGCCACCACCTGCACACGCCCATGTTCTTCTTCCTGCTCAACCTAGCCCTCACTGACCTGGGCTCCATCTGCACCACTGTCCCCAAAGCCATGCACAATTCCCTCTGGGACACCAGCAACATCTCCTACACTGGATGTGCTGCTCAGCTCTTTTTCTTTATTTTCTTCATTTCAGCAGAGCTTTTCCTCCTGACCGTGATGTGCTACGACCGCTACGTGTCCATCTGCAAACCCCTGCACTACGGGACCCTCCTGGGCAGCAGAGCTTGTGCCCATATGGCAGCAGCTGCCTGGGCCAGTGCCTTTCTCAATGCTCTCATGCACACGGCCAATACATTTTCCCTGCCCCTGTGCCATGGCAATGCCCTGGGCCAGTTCTTCTGTGAAATCCCACAGATCCTCAAGCTCTCCTGCTCACACTCCAACTTTGGAGAACTGGGGCTCATTGCTCTTAGTTCCTGTTTTGGTTTTGGTTGTTTTGTGTTCATTGTTTTCTCCTATGTGCAGATTTTCAGGGCTGTGCTGAGGATCCCCTCTGAGCAGGGACGGCACAAAGCCTTTTCCACCTGCCTCCCTCACCTGGCCGTGGTCTCCCAGTTCCTCAGCACTTTAATCTTTGCTCACCTGAAACCCCCCTCCATGTCCTCCCCATCCCTGGATCTGGCCCTGTCAGTTCTGTACTCGGTGGTGCCTCCAGCCCTGAACCCCCTCATCTACAGCCTGAGGAACCAGGAGCTCAAGGCTGTAGTGTGGAGACTGATGACTGCATGGTTTCAGAAACATTAAACTGCTGTCTTATTTAGCCAAATCACTTATAATAAAATTTATTTTTGATACTTGTTGCTGGTTTCATTTTTAAGGTTCGCTTTGTTTTCTTTACATTTTTTCATGTTGTCCACAAATAAATGTAATTTTTTGTGCCATTTCTCGTTTTGTTTCTCTCCACCTTCCCTGTGGCCACAGACTGTGTCAATGAGGGGCTGTGCTCTTTGTGACTTTAAAGGAACTAAAGGATGTCCCAGCAGAGTTTTCTGCAGAGATGCGCTTTTGTTCCCTTCTCTGGAGCTGCAGCAGCAATGTCTGTGTGCAGAGCTGGGGCAGATCAGTGCTGGCCCAGCAGCTGTGCCCAGCAGCAGCAGCAGAAGCACTTGGTGCTGCCAGTGCTGCTGCCGTGGCCCTGCCCCGCTGCCCTGGTGGCCCTGATGTTGCTGCAGGGCCTGAGTGCTCTCGGGGCCGGGCACAGCTCTGGGGGTGGCAGTGCCGGGGCTGCAGCAGGGACAGGCCATGGAATATAAATCACCTTTGATAATTCTTTTGGGTTTGGTTGTGGGTTTGTTCTTTCTTCCCGCATGTTTCAGTTTTTTAATATTGTCCACAAATAAAAGCCATTGGTTTTGCCATTTATCATTTTGTTTCTCTCCATCTTCCCTGTGGCCACAGATTGTGTTGGTGAGGGGCTGCACTCCGTTGGCTTTAAAGAAAGTAAAGGATCTCCCAGCAAAGTTTTTTCCAGAGATCCCCTTGTGTTCCCTGCTCTGGAGCTGCAGCAGCAATGTCTGTGTGCAGAGCTGGGGGCAGATCAGTGCTGGCACAGCAGCTCTGCTCCTGCTGGCCACACCATTCCTGAGCCAGGCCAGGAGCCATTTGCCTTCTTGCCCACCTGGGCACGCTGCTGGCCCATGTCCAGCCTGCTGCCCATCAGTCCCTGCAGGTCCCTTTCTGCCTGGCTGCTGTGCAGCCCCTCTGTCCCCAGCCTGTAGAGCTGCAGGGGTTGTTGTGGCCAAAGTGCAGGAGCCGGCACTGGGACTTGTTAAACCTCACCTTGTTGGATTTGGGCCCTGGATCCAGCCTGTCCAGGGCCTGTGCAGAGCCCTTCTACTCCTACCCTCCAGCAGATCCACACTCACACCCAGCTTGGTGTCATCTGCAATTTGTGAATGCTGGACTCGATCCCCTCACCCAGATCATCAGTGAAGATATTAAACAGGACTGGGCCCAGCACAGATCCCTGGGGACAGCACCAGTGCCTGGACACCAGCTGGGTGCAGCACCATCCCCACCACTCTCTGGGCCCAGCCTCCAGCCAGCTCTTAAATCTCCCAGCGAGGAGGGAACCTGCCCAAGCCGTGGGCTGCAGCTTTTCCAGGGAATGCTGTCAGAGACAGAGTCAAAGGCTCTGCTGGAGTCCAGGCACACAACATCCACAGCCTTTGCCACATCCACAGGTGGGTCACCTGGGCATAAAAGGAGACCAGGTTGGTCAGGCAGGACCTGCCACCCCTAAATCCACTGAGCTGGCTGGCTCTGATCCCTGGGCCATCCTGTGGGTGCCCTGTGATGGCACTCAAGGTGATCTGTTCCATAACCTTGCCGAGCACCCAGGTCAGGCTGACAGGCCTGGAGTTCCCCAGCTCCTCCTTCCAGCCCTTCCTGGGGATGGGCTCACACTGGCACCTCCAGTGCTCTGGGCCCTCCCTGATGAGCCAGGACTGATGGTAAATGATGGAGAGCAGCCTGGGGAGCTCATCCACAGCTCCCTCATCCCCCTGGGATGGATCCCATCTGATCCCATACACCTGTGAGTATCTGAGTGGCTCAGCAGGTCAGCAACTGCTTCCTCCTGGATTCCAGGGGGCTGTTCTGCTCCCTGTGCCCATCTACCAGCTCAGGAGAACACTTGTCCTGAGGGAAACTTGTCCCAATACTGAAAATTGAGACAGACAAGATGTTAAACAGTTCAGACGTTTCTTTAGTTACTCAATTCTCCACTGCATCCTGTCGCAGACATCTTTCATGAAAAATCCTTTCTTAGGATTTTTCCTTGTGAGAAGCTGCAGTTTTCAGCAACCAAAGTAAACAATGGTTATCTGCTGCTGTGGAATGCAACAGGTGATTGGTCTCCTGTGGGTGTTTGGATTTCTTGACCACTTATGGCAGAGCTGGCTCTTGCTCTGTCTGAGACACAGATCTTTGTGATTCATTCCTTTTCTATTCTTAGCTTAGCTAGCTGCTGAAGAAACCTTTCCTTTCTATTGCCTTTTAGTATAGTCTAATGTAACATATATCATAAAATAATAAATCAAGCCTTCTGATCATGGAGTCAACATTCTCGTCTCTTCTTCATCCTGAAAACCCTTGTGACCACAGTCACAATTGGTGACCCCCGACTGAGGAGGACAATCATCATTTGGTGAGACCACCAGAGGAGCATTGCTGCACTGGGTAATCCCTGTATGTGTGGCATTGATGGTTGCTTCACAAGTGACCACAGAAGTGGATTCTAGCCAGGAGCTGAAGAACTGAAGATCCAAATTTGGACAGAGTTCACAGCAAGGCTGACCACGAAGAGAACCTTCTGAAAAACCTCCAGGAAGATGTTCAGAAAGCTCAGCAGCACCGTGCAGATAGCCAGAGAGTCCTGGACACTGTCACAAGGTACTGTTGGTTTTTGCCCTCCTGACGATGAGGCCATTCGCAGTTTGTGGCTGCTCATCTGGAGGACTTCTCCCCTAGAGGATGAGGTTCCATTCTCCCCTTCAGAGGAGAAACTTATTGCCCTCTGGCAAAAATGGGGTGAAGAGGATGGAATTCTCCTGTTGGAGACAGATTTCTATGAGTTCTTTCGATGGGCAAAGCTCTTTGGGTTTTTTACGAATGTGCTATATGCCCTTGATGTGTTTGTCTGGGAGTGTATGGACTCCATTTTCCAATTCTTTTTGGGCCGTGGGTTCGGATGCCCCTCGATTTATCCAACCTTTTTGTTGCTCTTTCTAGTCTTGAAACGGAGAGCAGCTGTTTTTCCCTGGATTGCTAACTGCAAGGGCAAAGCCCCGTTCCCCCCGATTCCGGGGGAACACCCTTTGGAGGGGGACGCTCTGCTGCTTTCCAGCCCCCCTGAACCACAGTGGGGGGGCGAAGTTTCGCCCGCAACCGAAGTTTTTTTTACTGCGTCTTCGGAGCATGCTCAGACGGAGCCAGTTTCTCCCCCCTTCCGTTGCTCTCAGGGGGGATGGGAGTGGGCGGTGCCACCCCGGCCAGCGCCACGGGCACCGCCCCGGCCAGCGCCGCCTCAACCCGCCCCGCGGGTGCGGGCGGTTCCCCGCGCGGCCCGTCCCGCGGCCGTCCCTCCGGCAGAGCCTGTGGGCGCTCCAGCCGCGGTTCCTCCGGCTTCCCTGCCTGCATCTATCTCAGAGACACCGCTTCCCGCGGCAGCGCCGATGTTGCTGGGCAACAGCGATCCACCGCTCCCCCCGGCCGTCCCGCCGCCTTCTGCGACTGCGGTTCCGCGGCCGATGTCAGAGCCCGGCGCAGAAGATGCTGCCGACCCCGTGCCGCCCCCGCCGCCTCCCCAGGCGGCCCCGCTGCCCGCCCCTGCAGTTCTGCCGCCTGCGGGGACTCCGTCCTCCGTGTCTGCGTCAGAGGCTGCCCTGGAGCCGGCGGCGGCAGCAGCAGAGGCACCTCCTGCATCCAGCATGACTTCCTCCCCGAGTTTTTCGGGTTGTCCCGGGGCTGCCCCTACGGGGGGAGCTGGGACAGGGGAAGAGGGCGTCAGCCTGTCCTTCCGTGGAGGAGGCATGGCCCGACAGCTGGCTGTGGGCGCAGCACGGCTGCCTGTTTTCAAGATCAGCATTTTTGGCGGGTTGGGGGGTGTTTGGTCCGGGGTTTCCCCCTGGGGGATACGAATCTCTCTGCCGCCCCTCGCGCGCCCCAGCGGCGAGGGGGAGGCGGGTCCCAAAAGTTCTGCCCCTGGTCCCCAGCCCAGAGGGGGTGGAGGTGGTGCCGTGAGGCAGATGGGAGGAACACCTGGTGCATTTGCATTGCAGAGGCAGAGGGCACAGCAGGAAGCGAGCATCGCTTGTCTGCTGTGGGGAAAGGACATCCCCAGACCCGAGACGAAGATTCTCGGGACAGCTTCTGTCTTCCCACTGCCGGCATGCCTCGGTGATTTTGGGGAAAGGAAGCGTTTGGTCACCCCTTCTGCCATTGTACTGGCAGCAGGGTGCGGGTCTGTGCCAATGCGGAGCCTGCCTCGGGGGCTGGGCCTGGGCTGTCTGCCTTGGTTACTTGGGCCAGGGCCACCTCCCGGCCTCCTGTTGGGTTTGGGGGCTTTGCTTCCCCCTTCTGGTCCTGGGCCACCTTTCTGTGGGCCAGGTCTGGGGTTCCTGATTCTTCCACATGGGCCAGGGCCCCCAAGGGCCTCTCTCTGGCTCCTCTGCTGCTGCTGCTGCTCTTTCCAACAAGACAAAAAAAAAAAAAAAAAAATTAAAAAAAAAAAAAATTAATTTAATTAAATAAAAAAGGGTGAAAGAGCTGGCAGCAGCTCAGAGTCAGGGATTGGCTTCAGCCCAAGTTGTGGCAAGACATTTCAGAAATTTTCTCGAAATTCTTTGAAGACTGTCAATGGACATTTGATAACTATTGATGGACTTTTTCTGTAGCAAGCCTGTTTCAGGACCAAAAGAAACTTTCAGATATGGCAAAGAGGAACATCTTCAGACCATGGACTTTTCCTGAAACTCAGCTGCTTGGACTTGAATTTTCTTTGCATTGTTTTTTCATTTTCTTATATTATAAAATTGTTTTAGTGATATGATAGAATTTATGTTCTACAGGTGAAGAAATTCCCAGTTCATTCCACAGGAGCACTTGAGTGGAGTTTGATTGGCAACAGATAACCTGTCAAGTGTTTGTCTTTTTCTTCGGCATGAGTACAGCAGAGAAAATTACAAACACTTTTTCCTTTTAATTTAATTAAATAAAAAAAGGTGACATGTCGCAGACATCTTTCATGAAAAATCCTTTCTTAGGATTTTTCCTTGTGAGAAGCTGCAGTTTTCAGCAACCAAAGTAAACAATGGTTATCTGCTGCTGTGGAATGCAACAGGTGATTGGTCTCCTGTGGGTGTTTGGATTTCTTGACCACTCATGGCAGAGCTGGCTCTTGCTCTGTCTGAGACACAGATCTTTGTGATTCATTCCTTTTCTATTCTTAGCTTAGCTAGCTGCTGAAGAAACCTTTCCTTTCTATTGCCTTTTAGTATAGTCTAATGTAACATATATCATAAAATAATAAATCAAGCCTTCTGATCATGGAGTCAACATTCTCGTCTCTTCTTCATCCTGAAAACCCTTGTGACCACAGTCACAGCATCCAATAAAGAGTAGAGGTTCTCTTTATCCGGTGTTTTGCTACTAATTGATTTATAGAATCATTTCCTATTATTTTTCACACAAGTGGCCAGATTAAGCTCTAATTGGGTTTTCACCTCTTTCCTCTTCTTTCTGCATAATCGAACTACATCCTTAAACACCTTCTGAGTTGCCTGTTTCTCTTTTCAAAATGATGCATCCTCTTTTTTCCCTTAAGTTCCCACAAAAGCTCCATGGGCAGCCAGGCCAGTCATTTTCCTCACCAGCTCATCTTTTGCCACACTGGGACAGGCTGCTCCTTCCCCCTTAAGAATACTTTCTTGAAAAGTGTCCATCCTTCCTGGACCCCTTGGATTTTAAGGGCTCTTTCTCCTTTAAAAATCACTACCTGATTTGGTACTCCCCAAATCAGCATCCTAAACAGGCCAAAGTTTGCCCTTCCTAATTCCAGTGTAGAAGTTTTGTTGCTGCCCCTCCTTCTTTCACAGAACACTGAAAACTTGGTTATTTCATGGTCACTGTGCCCCAGGCAGCCTCCAAGCCCCACATCTGCCCCCAGCCCTTCTCTGTCTGTGAACAGCAGCAGACAGAGCTTTCCTTGGCAGTGGGAGTGATACCAAAAATTCACTGAAACAGAAAACTCCTTAACACCAGTGTAGCATTAAGAAGCAGCATTCTTTATTCAGCTGGATGCACGGGGGAGAGCTCCTCTCAAAGCTCTGCAGGCTGAGTACAGGAAAGTTTCTGTTTATTTTCTGTATTTTGCTCACATATTCATTGATTCTCCTTGAATAAACACACATATGATAATCATTTCCCCAAAATAATTAAGGTATTCCCCCTCCCCTTTTCCCATGTGTTCTTCTGTCCTGGGGGTCTCTCTGGTGGTCCCTGGTGGTCGTGGACCCAGTGTTCCAGTGGGCCTGGCTGAGCTGGCAGGACACTGAGCCTGCTGAACTTCCAGTTCCCCTTCTCACACAATGGGCCTTGTGTGGTTTCCATAGGCCTGGGGATGTGGAGAACAAGCTCCAGGTGTCAGCTCAGCTGGTGGAGACAATTGATCATCTGGCAACATGAGGTCACAGAGTGGGCTATGACATCACAGAGTGGGGTATGTGAGGTCATTGATCAGCTATGGCATCATAGACTGCCTCTGTGACATCAGAGACCAGCTGTGTGACATTAGAGAAGGGGCTGTGACATCCCAGAGGGGTGTGTGACATCCCAGAGGGGCTGTGTGACATCCCAGCAGGGCTGTGTCAGGTCACTGGGTTGGTCACTCTGCCCCAGCTCCCCCTCTCAGTTTCTCCCAACAAGTCCAATGCTGTTCTTGCCCAGTGGGGTCCCTGTCCCCCGGGATCCCCCCGGCCCACCTGGAGCCACAGCCTCCACCAAAGGATGTTCCACAGGATCCACCCCAGAGCCTGACATGGGGACAAGGGGCCAGGGCTGTGTGACCAGGACAGCAAGGACGGGGATTATCCAGGTCACTGTGGCCTGGGTTGGGTTGCCCAGGGCAGGAAAGATGTCTGGCAGCTGGAGCAGGGTCTGGGAAGGGCCCCCAAGGTGGGGCTGGAGCCCTTGGGCTGTGAGCAGAGGCTGAGGGAGCTGGGCTTGTCCAGCCCAGAGCAGGGAAGGCTGAGGGGCTCCTCATCCCAGCCTGGCAGTGCCAGTGAGGAGGGGATGGAGAACACAGAGCCAGGCTCTTCACCGGGGGCCTGGTGGGAGACAAAAGCCAATGGGTGGGAGGGGAAAGAGGGGAGATCAGCCAGGACAGGAGGAGATGAAATGAGTCAGGCTGGTTTCAGCATTTCCTCAACACCAAGAGCAGCCTGACCTCCCTTCTCCATCCACCACTGACAGCTTTGCAAATCAGGAATTGTTGGAGCTGTATCGCCTACTCCAGGATGAGCATCCTGATACAAGAACTAAATTGTGCTTATATCTATCTCAGAACAACATTTGTCTGAAATTAATTTTATTATGGAAATCACTTCTGTATGGTTGAGCTCATCAGATGCTGCTGGGACATTGCACTTAGCTCAGGGAAGAGCGTGATTGTTATTAAACTGTGTCCTGTTCAAGTATGGTCTGTTGGCCATGAAGAGAAACTTTCTGTGCTTCTGAGTCTCACCAGTTCCGGGTCCTTCAAAGGAGACAAGCCTGATGAGTTGTGGTTCCCACTCCAGTGGCTGCACTTGGACCTCCCTCCATACCCAGAGCAGAGCTCCCTTGTCCCAGAGAGTCCCTGGCAATGCAGGGATGAAGGAATGGGGGGGATCAGGGGCAGGGCACAGCCAGGGAGAAGAATGACTTTTGCATTTGCTGGAGCAGTTCCTTCCCTTGGCTTTGCTGGCTGACAAGAAATGAACATCCCTCTGTGTCTCGGGCAGCTCCTTCTCCAAGGAAAGCAGGTGGGAGTTGGAGCCAAGGAGCTGAAAGCTGCAGGGGCAGCCTGGGCTGGAGGGAGCTCAGATTTGCACAAGGCTGCTCTGAGTGCCAGGGCTTGGATGGGGGAAATGGTGGAGTGGGGGTAGGGACAGAGTCTGATTGATTGTCAGCCATGAAGGGTCTTGATTTTCATATCTATTCAGACTGCATTAGGAGGTACCTGGATTCAGTGTCAATTGGAGATTGAACATATCATTGCATTAACAGGAAAAAAACCCTAAACAGGACCTAAAAAATGTTTTCTCACTGTCTTTTTAAAAAGAATCCATTCAGTTTGAATGCACTACTGAAATCTGTCTAATTAGCCACAAATGATTTGAAAATTGAAATCAAATGATTCCCAGAGGCTTGGCTTGTTCAGGTGTTCTGAATGTTCATGAGCCCTGGGACACTGAATTCCTGCACTGAAGAGCTGAAGGCTGAACAAGCCTCTGGAGCAGTGAAATTCAGCAGCAGCCTCCAAGTTGCTGAGGATGTCAGCAGCCCCCAGTGAGGCCATCCCTGCCCAGAGACCGTGGGGGAATGGGCAGACAAGGAGAGCGTCCCTGGGGCTGGGGCAGCACAACTCAGAGGCACCAGCGGCTCCAGCTGGGCAATGGAGTGTGGAATGGGGCTGGGAAAGCCCTGCCTGGGCTGGGCCAAGCAGGACACAAAAGCCCTGACCCCCATCCCCCAAACAACTCCCTCAAGGAGACATTTAAAAGGAATTACAGTTGTTTGTGTCCTCTGAGTTGGACTCCCTGGAGAAATGCCAACAAGAGATTCTCAGGAGCTCAAAAGAACTAAACAGCCTTTACTGGTGACTTTAGAAAATCAGAGAAATTGTGGGAAAGGGTTTTTTATGACATTGTAGCTGTTTTGGTTTTTTAATTTAAATTTTCTTCTAATGTTGAGATTTCCTAATTAAAGTATTTATGAATGTGGTGGGTTTTAGTGTTGGTTACGTATTTATGCATTTATCTTGTTGTGAGATAGGATTAGCAGAAAGGTAAAGTAGGATTAAAATTCTAAAAGGGTATAATGAAAGTTTTATTAAAGGTAACTAAAAGAAAAAAAAGTAGTAAGAATTAAAATAAACTCATTAGAACACTTTATTTTTCTTTACAACTTTTTACTGACAATGTAAAGTAAGTAAACTTAAAATTTCTAGTTTGTTTACTATTTCTAGAATAGTCTTTTTTTAGTTGACTTAGGGAGAGAAGTTTTTCTTGTTAAGGTTATGGAGATTTTTTTACAAAGGGGAAAAAATAGGAATTTGTGGTTCTTAATTTTTTCATGGATCACAGTTGCCTGGGGAACTTTGTTATTCTGAAGTTGGTTTTTGTGCTACAAGCTGTTTTACAGCTTGTTGATGGGCCAAGTCAACTTATGGAGTATTGTTTTAAAGATGAATTCTTTAAAGGTAATTTTTTTGTTATTTACTTTACAAATTATTTTTATCTCTGGGAATAGAGATCTTCTCTAGGGGCTAGTGGATTACTTTTTTTTTTCTGTTTAAACTTTTTATGAAGTTATAGTTTTTTTAAAAGTTGTTTATTTTAGTATGCAGGTTTTTGTTTGATATTATTTTGAATATTTTTCTTTTTTTATAGTTTTATGTGTTATAAAGAAAAAGAGTTTTCTCTTTATAGTTTACAACAGGATTTTTATTTTAAAATTAAGATATTTTCCTTCTTTTTTAATTAGATTTAGATTCTTCTTTACTGACTTTGATGGTTTTATGGGTATTTATATGCTTATATTTTGTTTTGTTTTTTTTTTTACTCGAGGGAGGATTGAAGTATTGAAAGGGTTAACACTTGACCCACTGGTAACTTGTGGTGGAATTTGTGGTTGGGTTGTGTAAAATTGGTTTTATGGCTGGTTTTGGGGTTTTTATGTTTAATTTTAGTTGTAGTGTTATTTTGTGTGCGTTGTAGGTTGTAGGGGTTTTTGGTTTGAGTTGTGTTGGGGGTGGGTCTTGATGGTAAGATTTTAATAGCTGTGGCTGGCGTTGTTCTGGTTGGGGTTTTGTAGCCGCTTTTGTTTTCCTGTTTGGGAGTTGTTGGGGTTTGGTTTGGTCAGAATGGGGCCGATTGTGGGGGCAGCCTGGGGAGGGGGAAAGTGGCTCAGCCCATGGCAGGGTTGCTTGGTTTGATTTGTTTTGGTTTGGTTTGGTTTGGTTTGGTTTGGTTTGGTTGAGATGGGGGCCAGGGCCAGGGCCCGCTGCTTCTTTGTTGACTGGAAAAGAAAGAGGAGGTTCCTGGGTTTTTTCATCTTTAGCATATGTGGTTAACAGAGGCGTGTTCAGTATCTCAGTGGTTTAACAGATTGTAACACAAGAAGTTTTCCATTACATTTAAAAATTCTTCTCATGTCAAACTACAACAGATATTCAATCAACAAAAAAACACTTCTGAAAGCATTGCCTTGGCCCATTCAATTTCACAAACTCTAAGCCCGTTCAATTTTAAGTTACTCAACATTTGCAGGAGCACAGAAACAGAAGAAGAAGACACAGAAAGAGAGAAGGACAAAAAAGATACAGAGAAACACACACACAAGCTTCCAACTCCTGGAGTCCAGCAGCATTGAGATGGAAATTCCAAGAGGATGCAGGGTCAAGATGTGTGCTTGCCTTGTGGTCAGCCTTCAATACCCCTTGGTCTTGCTGGGCCCTTCCCCTAGGTGGGGCTTGGGCTCATTTGGTCCCTCAGGAGCTGGGCTGGGGCTGCAGAGGTGGCTGTGGAGCATTGCCTGTGCTGTGCCAGGGACTGGCAGCCACTGCTGGGCTGGGATAGAGGCTCTGGGGGGATTGGGGTTCCAGGGCAGGGCAGGGCTGGGGTTCGGGGCAGAGCAAGGCTGGACCTGCCCCTTCCTCCCCCACACATGAAATGTTTCCAGCCAACAATCTCCTCCAGTCTTTCACAACAGAGAATGTTGGAGGTGAAATCCCAAATTTGGCCATGGGTGCCTGGAGGAGCAGGACAGTTCTTTTCCATAGGAAGGAAAGCACAGAGCCCAGTGTTTGAAAGGCAGGTGAAAGACTCATTAGGCCAAGGCCAGCCAGATTTGTCAGGAATGGCAGATTTTGTCTGGGAGCAGTCTTTGGATTATGGGAATTTTGGAGGTGGAATCCCAATCTTGGCCATAGGCTCCTGGAGAAGCAGGACAGTTCTTTTCCATTGGAAGGAAAGCATGGAGCCTTCCCCAATGGTTTGGGGACAGATGGGAAGTGACCCTTGTGAAACCACTGCAAGACAGACTTGTCCTGACAATATTCCTATTGGAACAATCCCTGGATATAAGGAAATTTGTAAGTAAAATCCCAGTTCTGGCCATGGGTACCTGGAGATGAAGATCTTTTCCATAGGAAGGAAAGTACAGCGCCCCATTGTTTTATTAGCAGAAGAGAAGAGACCCTCAACGTTCCAAGGTCAGCTGGACTAATCAGGTGGCCCCTGGGAGACCAAGCCAGACCTGTTCTGAGTTTTCTTGGTTTTATGGGGCCCTGCAGTGTCACAATGGCCCCTAGGTTCCATAAGGCCCCACAGTGTCACAATGGTCCCACTTATTCCATGAGGCCTTGCAGTGTCACAATGGTCTCAGTGGTTCCCCAGGCCCCACAGTGTCACATGACTCCTCTGTTCCATGAGCCCTGCAATGTCACAATGGACCTTTGGACCCTGGGGGTTTGCAGTGTCACAATGGTCTCCTTTGGCTCCACAGTATCACAGTGGTCCACTGATGACATGAGACCCCACAATGTCACACTGGACCTTTGGCTCCATGAGTGAGGCCCCATTGTGTCACAATGGACCCTTGGTTTGATTCGGCCTCTCAGTGTCACAATGATCCCTGCATTCCATGGAGCCACACAGCGTCAGCATGGTCCCCTTGGTTCCATGAGGCCCAGCAATGTCACAGTGCTCTCCATGATTCCATGAGGCCCCACAGTGTCACAATGGTCCCTTGGTCTCACAGGGCCCCACAGTGTCACAATGCTCCCTTGGTTCCATGGCCTTGTGCTGCTGCATTCCCCCCTCCCCTTCTCAGGCCGCCCTGCCAGCTGAGAAATGCTCCTTGGGGCTCGGCCTTGGCCAACAGCCCCTGGGCTCAGCTCCTCTGCAGCTCATCACAAACACTGTCTGCTCCAGGCACTGCTGCTGCCCAACCAGCTCCTGCTTTCTGTAGGAGCAGCCCTGGGAACTGGTTTTGTTCCCTCAGTGGCACAACATCCCTGTTCTCACACTGCCAAAGAAAGCTGTTGGTGCCCAGTGCGGCCAGGATGAACCATTGCTGGGACTGAAGCCCCTCTCTTGGGGCCCTGAAAACAGCATTCCAAAAGGAGCCCTTGGAGCTCTCCTGGGCCAGCGACTCCCTCTGAGCGGGGCCTCTCCCAGCCGGGAACTCTCCCGTTTGCTGCACTCGGGGATTCCCAACAACCACAGAGCCTGGGCCGATCCCCCCACTCCTCCAGGCTCAACCCTTCACCCGCTGGGGAGATGCCAAAGGATCCACAGGGAGCATTTCCTGCCCTCAGGGGAATTGCTCCCAGGTGCCTTGCACTGACTCTTTGTGTCTGTATGCACACAGGAGTGCCTGTGCTGGGGAAATGTGGCAGAAATGCTGCTCTCTGAGGGGTTTGAGAGCCTTGGATAGCTGAGTCAGTCAGGCCTGTAAGTGAGGATAAGTCATGAGGTCTAAGGGAAGTTAAATGCTGCTAAGAGTTGTTCTTTTGCTAAGTTATTTAATATAAGTTATAAGCGGAGTTAAATACAGTTAAATGTTATTCCTCTGTTAAATTGCAAAGTCATCAGTTAAAAGTTAGGTTAAATACTATTAAGTGCTGTTCTTTTGCTAAATTGTGAAGTTGAAGGTATCAGTTTAGGTTATGTTAAGTCCTATTAAGTTTGGGCTCTGTTAAGCTTTTGGGCCATATTCCTTTTACCCTCACTGACCTTGTGTCTCATACACACACAGGGACAGCTCTTGGTTCATTTCTGGTTTGATTGCCTGGATTCTGTTTGGTTTTGTTGTTGCTTTGTTTCCTTGGTGTGCCTGAAGTGTCCAGTCAGGAGCAGAGTGACTCTTGCCAAGGAACTTTGTGCTGCTGTCCCTTAATATTCAATCTGGTTTTTGCTGCTGCCTTGCTGGGGATTTTTTCAGCACTCTCAAGCCCTCGTTGGTACCAGGGTGAAGGAGCCCTGGCCCAGGCTCTGGCCCTGGGGGACACGGGGACGCTGCCGGGGGGTCCCTGTCCCCCTGTGCCACCCCCAGGGCCCCGGCCCCCCGTTCCCGTGTCAGGCTCTGGGGTCGATCTCGTGGAACATCCTCTGGGGGAGGCTGCGGCGCCAGGGGCGGGGGGACCCGGGGGGACAGGGGACCCCACTGTGCACGAGCAGGGTTGGACTGCTCTGGGGGGAACTGTGAGGGGGGGCGGGGCAGAGTGACCTCCCCAGTGACCTCACACAGCCATCTGTGATGTCACACAGCCATCTGTGATGTCACACAGTCCCCTGTGATGTCACATTGCCTCCTATGATGTCACACAGTCCCCTGTGATGTCACACAGCCATCTGTGATGTCACACGGTCAGCTGTGATGTTACACAGCTGTTCTGTGATGTCACATAAGACTCTGATGTCAAAGAGTCACACTGCAATGTCACAGTTTGTTCTGTGATGTCACAGCCTGCCCTATGATGTTACACAGCCAGCCAGTGATGTCACAACCCACTCCCTCATGTCACAGAGCCACCATCTATGATGGCAAGTTCTGCTCTATGGCCTCACACCCTAATCTATGATGTCACAGACAGCTGTGTGATGTCACAACCCTCTCAGTGATGCCACAAAACCCTCTCTGTGATGTCATACTGACACTCTGTAATGTCACAGCACACACTTTGACTTCACAGCCAGCTCTGTGATGTCATACAGCCAGGCCTTGATGTAACAATCTGCTCTGTGATGTCACAGAATCCCCTCTATGATGCTCAGTCACCACAATGACCTCACACAACAAACTCTGTGATGTCATAGCCCAATGTGTGCCCTCACAGAGCCCACTCTGTGCTGTCACACAGCCCCTTGCTGACATCACAGCTGCTCTGTGCCTCCGTGACACAGCCACAGAGGAGCTGCTGTGACACAGCCCCCTCTGGGACATGCCACAGCCCCTGCCAGTGCTGAGCCCCTGGGAGCTCTGTCTGTGCCCTGCTGGTGTCCCTGAGGGGCCCTGGCAGTGCCCCAGCCCTGCTGGGCTGTGCACAGGAGCTGCTCCTGGCCAGAGCTGTCTCTCTGCAGCTCTGCTGCCCTTGCCAGGAGCTGCCTCTGGGCCCAGAGCCTGGCCCAGCTCAGCAGCACAGACACAGCACAAGGGCTTTAATGAGCTTCTGGGGCTTTGGTGCTCTTTGCATCAGACTCGGTCCCTCACAGTGTGCTCAAGGAACTTCTCAGGGACTCCAAAAGAGGCTGAAACAATAAAGTTTCTCATACTTTAAATAGATCCTTCTGAGGGACAGGACTGAGAAAGTGTCCCCAGGTTCCAGGTAGAGCAGAACACTGGTGGCAGGGATGACAGGTGGGGACAAGCAAGGCAAAGGTGTCTCTGGTGCTGAGCAAACCTGCGCCTCTGTCCCTGCAGGCTGTGGGCATCCCCCGGCTACCCCACCTGGCTGGCCCCTTCCTTTGCTGACAGCTCTGCCTCCTGCCTGCCTCTGCCTGCCCACACAAAGCCTTGGGCTGCTCCAGGCTCCTGCTGGGGGACGTGCTGCACCACAGCCCTGCCCTGGCAGGGAAATTCCTTTCTCCTGGTGTCCACTCTGGGCCTCCCCAGCTGCCCTCTGTGCTATTATCTTCAGGCTCATTCCCACTAGGAAGAAAAGCTCCAGCCTCTCTGAAACCATCCTTCCATCCCTCCCTGGCTGCTCCTGTTCTCTCCTCAGTCTCCACACCACTGAACCCCAGAGCCCTCTGCCTCTCCCTGCCAGTTTTATGATGAGGCCTCCAAACCCCATCTTGGGAGATTTTTGGGTCCTCTCCAAGATCTGTGAAAATGGAAAAATAGTGATCAAAGTTATTTTCTCCCAAATCTTGCAGTGACAAAACAAGGGTCAATATCTCTAAACTGATTGAGGGTGGATTTACATTTGTTAGAAGAGGAAATATTTTACAATTATGCAAGAGGCATGAAACTGCAACTGTTTTTCCAGTTAGGAAAAGGGTGCCCTATCCCAGGAATTGTCCAAGAGCAGGAGCTTTGTGCAACCTGACCCAGTGAAACCCCCTGCCCTCCCCAGTGACAGAATTCCTGTAGTGTGGGTTCTCTCATGTGCTGGGTGCCCTCACCACGCTTCTGGCCAGAATGTCTGCTGAGGGCAGCCAGGCTGCTGCAGGGGCAGTGACCTCACAGCCATCACCATGGCAGCCCTGTCCCCTGGGCCTGGCTCTGCCCTTTCCTCTGCCCCTGCCTTGGGTCTGCTGGCATGAAGAGTTTTGTCATTAATATCTTGTCCCCAAGCTGCTGGGGCCAATGGCTTCCCAGTCAGGCTCCTGGAGCACAAGTGGCTTTTCAGAGCCCAGCCAGGAATGAGCCCTGAGGCAGCAGCTCTGCAGTGGTGGCCACCGGGCTGGGCTGCCAAGGGAGGATTCTGGCCATGGCCTGCAAGCAGCTGCTGCTGCCAAGGTGCCTTTGGTGCCTCAGGCTCTCCCTGACACAGCTCCCAGCACGGCACTCTGCCCTTGTGCCCGAGTCCTTCCCTGTGCTGGGGCTGGCCTGGGGCTTTTCCTGCAGCGGGACCTGCCCTGCTGATGGCACAGGAAAGGCAGCTCCTGCTGGAGGAGGAGGCTCTACCTGCAATGGGCTCCAACAACTCCAGCAAGGCCCTCTTGACTTCAATATTGCTTCCTAGAGAACTATGTTGTAATAAATGTTATAGCTCCTGTACTGTGGAGTAAATAACTCTGGTTAAGATCTTTCTATCTGATCATGATCAGAATCAATCAGAGCTCTATTTATATAAATTTATCTGGTATTCCATCATTAATCCTGTGGGGGAAATTGGGTTAAAGTTTTATCCACCCGTCCAATCTTTTACACATAAACCTTTGACAAATTCTGGGGCTGGGATTGGATCCAGCTGCTCCCAGTCTCCTCTCTTAGAAGGAATTTTTGAAGTCTAGGGGCACTGCAGGGGTTTGAGGATCCATGGTGTCTGTTGGGGGTAATTTCTCCATCTCATGACTCAGAAGGAGTTTCTCCAATAAAGAAATAAAGCTTTTGCCTGAAGCGCCCACTGTGCCCATGGCAGGAACCCCTGTGAGTGTCTGGGACATCCCGGCCCTTTGGCAGCCTGGGGACTCCTGGGATGTCACCGTGGAGCCCTCATGAATGCCTGTGACAGATGGGTGCCTTTGCAGCCCAAGGTTCCCCTGCGATGTCACCGTGGAATGGCTGTGACTGCCTCTGACCACAGGGCTCTTTACCATCCCCAGAAAGCCCTGGGAGGTCTCCATGGAGCCCCTGTCTCTGTGTGTGACATTCCAGCTCTGGAACAGCCTGGAGACTCTTGGAAAGTCCCCATGGAACCCCTCTGAGGGCCTGTGACAAATCTGATCCTTAGCAGGCAACCATCACCAGGACCCTGTTGTTACACTGTGTTTCCATGGCAACCAGCACCATGACCCTGTTGCTATGCTCAGTTTCCATGACAACCATCACCAGACCCCCCTGTTGCTATGGTCAGTTTCCATGGCAACCATCACCAGACCCCCCCCTGTTGTTATGTGCAGTCCCTTGGCAGCTCCATGGAGACCCCATGCCGGGGTGGTTGCCATGGACACCAGCTCAGGCCTGCAGCCAGAGCCCATTGCCATGGCAACCATTGGCAGCCCCCATCCCCAGGCTCATGGGATCCCAGAGCCACAGAATTGGCTGAGCTGGGAGGGACCCATCAGGATCCTCCAGTCCAACTGCTGGCCCTGCACAGGACACCCCAACAATGCCAGCCCGGGCCTGGCAGTGCTGGCCAAACGCTGCTGCAGCTCAGAGAGCCCTGGAGCTGGGACCCTTCCCTGGGGAGCCTGGCCAGGGCCCCAGCAGCCTCTGGGCAAAAACCTTTTCCTGACATCCAACCTGAGCCTGCCCCAACTCAGCTGCAGCCGCTCCCTCCACTCCTGTCCCTGGGCACCAGAGGGAAGAGGTTCCCACAGCCCCAGCCAGGGACCCGCTCCCAAGGCTGCTGCCATGGCCACCAGGGCTGGCACCACCTGGGATGCTTGGTTTCCATGGGCCGGGCTTCAGGAATGGGATTCCCCAATTTCCTGCTCTCGCTAAAACCGCGCTGCCCTCGCTGCCCTCCCGCCTCCCATGGAAAGCACAAAAGGCAAAGATCCCGGGCTGGGATAAGAACAATTTATTGGGAACAGCAACGAGATAAGGAACAAACAGGAAGAGAAAAAATATTGATAACAGAAGGGATAAGAAAAACTATTTGCAGAGAAAACTACAACATCAACAACTGGCTCTCCCTGGCCACATATTTCCCCCTGCCTGGAAAGGACACCCTTCTTCTCAGGGAGAGAGAGTCCCTTTCCTGCCCCTGGCAATGACTTGAGGTGGGAGTGAATGCAATGACAGGGCCATGGCAAGACACTCATGTTTTTCAATGCCACATCGTGTCACTGGGAGGGGCTGGACAAGGGATAGGTATCTTCCCAGTATGGATCACAGGGAACATGGATCACCAGGGCTCTTCCCAATCCGGGCTCTCCGCTGGGGGTTGAAACTGGAGTGGTGCATGAAGCTGTTCCTGCAATCAGGGCATTGGCAAGCCTTCCCTTACTGGTGCCTCTGCTGGTGTCTGGTCAAGTGAGAGCTTTGGGTGAAGCTCTTCCCACACTGGGGACACTCACAGGGCTTCTCCCCAGTGTGGATGCGCCGGTGGGTGACAAGGTGGGAGTTGCGCTTGAAGCCCTTCCTGCAGTCAGGGCAGCGGAAGGGCCTCTCATCCGTGTGAATCCACTCATGCAGGAGGAGATGGGAGCTGGTCTGAAACCTCTTCCCACACTGGGTGCACCTGTAGGGCCTCTCCCCTGTGTGGATCATTTGGTGGATGATCAGTTGGGACCTCTGACTGAAGGTCATCCCACATTCCCCACATTTGTGTGGCCTTTCCCCAGTGTGGATCCTCTGGTGGCAGACCAGGGTGGAGTGCTGGCTAAAGCATATCCCACATTCCCCACACTCATAGGGCCTCTCCCAGGTGTGGATGCGTTGGTGGGTGATGAGGGCAGATGTGGAGAGCTTTGTGGACAGTTGGCTAGCTGAGAAAGGTCACGTAGACATAATAATACTGTTGGTTAAGCAACAAGGAGACAAGTCTAGGAGTCAGCAGTCAGTGTCCAATAGTGGACAAGAGCATTGTGCCCTTGGTGCAACAACAGGATAGGAAGAGGATCTTTTGCCAAAAATATGAAGATAGTTTCAATAGAATAACTACAAGAATGTAGAAGTAGCAACAGAATAACCATAAGAATTGCAGAAGTAGGTATAGTTGGTTGATAAGTAACTAACCAATAATGAGCTCAGCCTTGCAATATGTATGAGCTTCATTAACACCAATATAAATAAGTGTGACTATCAATAAAGTTTGAGACTTGCTGATCACTCATATTGAGTGCTGCATTTCTTCTGCCGATCCAACAACATGGTGACCCCGATGTGATTCCTGTAACAGCAACCACGGTGGATCGGTGTAGGAGTTCGGGTCCTGTCGCAGCAAGGACGGCGAATAAGCACCGCTGAAAAAGGGAAGGTGCTGCGCCCTGGGTGACCTCAACAAAGAGCCCGGCCGATACGTGCTGCCGAGACCTTGTGGGGCTGCAACAGCACTGACGTTCTTAAAATGGAAAGAAAAAGGCAAGCAGCATATGATTTATTTACTTGCTTTTTACAAAAGCGTCAGGTTAAGAGCATAGATTTGCAGAAAGAGCTTCCCAGGTTAGCTTATGGGTGTGAACAAGGAATTTTTCAAAATCCTCATACAGTACATGAACTAATGGAGTGGCGTAAATTTGGGGACACGCTGTGGGAGGCAGTTATAGATGAAGATAAAACTGCAAAAAAGTTGAGAATGCTATGGCGAGTTGTGCATAATGAGTTATTACAATATCAGGCAGAAAAGAAGGCTGCGCAGCAAGCTAGCATGGCGCGTGATAAGAATAAGAGTTATGGGGACTGGTTCAATTGTCCGTGACCTCCTGCCACATCTGCAGTCATTTTGCCACCAACATCAGCTCCTGCTTAAAGCAGCAGCTCACTCCCCGCCTGTGCTACAACAGCACTGCCTGCACCGCCTGTGTCAAACCCTCCATCTCCTCCTCCTTGTAATGAGCCAATCCCTGGGTCAGAGAGTGACCTAGTGGGGGCCATTGCACGGGGGTGAAGGGAGGCATGGGCAGCGGTAGCAAAAGATATCATCGTTACGGGGCATAAAGAGCCTATAAAAGCAGCTATGGATGTTGCTTGTCCAGTGATATATTCACCTGTGGCAGGGGGTGGGTTTCAAGCAACAATAACTGCTCTAGACTGGAAGCTGCTGTCGCAATTACGGTCCCCAGTTAGTCAATTTGGGCTAACCAGTGAGCCCACAAAACAAATGCTTGACTATATCCAGGGGACTCAGATGTTACTGCTGGCTGATTGCAGAGGAATAGCGAAGCTTATCTTCACTCAGCATCAGCAGCTCTTGTTTAATGCACACTGGCAGGCACTCTGCCAGGAATGCGTAGCAGTAATACGGCAGCCAGGTGACCCGTTACACAGGATAACCCTAGAGGAGCTAATGGGTCTAGGGCCTTTTCTTCGGACAGAAGCACAGGCGTTACTCGGTCCTGATAAATGTCGGGAGGCTATGCATCTGGTGCTGTTGGCTATAGATAGGATAAAAGAGCCAGGCGGGGTCCCCTCTTATATGGGAATAAAGCAAGGAAGAGATGAGTCATTCGGATCTTATATAGATAAGGCAGCCAATGCTATTGAGCGGGCAGGAGTCCCTGATTTCATGAAGGGTACTTTGTTGAAACAATGCGCACTCAAGAACTGTAATCAGGCTACAAGGAACGTATTAAATACCCTAAGAGCTAATTGGTCTATAGAAGAAGCTTTAGAACGATTGGCAAATGTGCCCATAGGAAATCAAGCGATGTTAGTAGAAGCTATTAAGGAGTTAGGAGCAGGATTACAAAAACAGGCAGCAGCCTCACAGTCAGGTGTTAGCTGCTCTTGCACCCCTACAAGCAGCAGCAACAAATACTCCACGGGCTCCATCTGCTGGCCAATTTAAATGTTACCGGTGTGGAGGCATAGGACATACCCGAAGGGCTTGTCAAGCAGCCAGCATCTGGTGCCAAAATTGTCGCTTGGATACCCACAACACCGGAGCCTGCCGACGCCGCTCAGGAAACGGGAAGGCCAGAGCGTCCACAAGCTGCCGTGCCCAGACACAAGTAGCTGCTGTCAACACCTCAGCCCAGCTTCCCTTCAACCTGTCAACACCTCAGCCCAGCTTCCCTTCAACCAGCCACTGCCAGGAGCCTCGGGCTGGACGTGGCAGCCGCAGCAGCAGTAACATTGATGACCACCCAACTGGAAAAGGTTCCGACTGGAATAAAGGGACCAATCATCATTGATGGACAACCTATCTGAGCTTTGCTCCGGAGACAATCATTGGCCATTATGATGGGATTGTTTGTTTTAGCCGGGATAATAGACGCTGATTATATGGGGGAAATTTTTGTGCCATGGTGCATACTCCTTTTCCGCCAGTACGAATCAAGAGAGGATAGCTCAACTGGTTCCATTGGAGCAGATGACTAAAACTTTACCCCCTCGTCAATCACAGTCGAGAGGGGAACGAGGCTTTGGTTCCACTGGAGGACTCACTCTATTAACAATGAACCTGAATGATCGACCAAAGCGCACTGTAATTATAGAGTAGCAGGGTGGGAGGCAAACCTTGGAAGGTTTATTACATGCTGGTGCGGACTCCAGCATTATTAGTCCAGATTTCTGGCCCCACAACTGGCCATTACAGCCAACCACAGGGACAGTTACCAGGGTTGGAGGCCTAACACTTGCAAGAAAATCACCCTTGTTACCTGTAACTATTGGCGGAAAAAGTTTACAGAATGTTTTCTCAATTGTACCTTTGCCCCCTACTGTGCAGTGCCTCATTGGTCGGGATATTTTGGCTCAAATGGGAGTAGTGCTGACAAATGAGCACCCTTTGGGCTAACGGCCATTGCATGGACTTTCCTGATCCCACTCCGATGAAAAACAGAGGACCTGGTGTGGGTTTAGCAATGGCCCTTAAAAGGGGAAAGTCTCATTCAGGCACACAAGCTGGTGCAGGAGCAGTTTGACCAAGGACATCTCCGGTCATCTGTTAGTCCTTGGAGTGCTCCTGTTTTTGTGATCAAGAGGAGATGATCCTGGCAGGTGTCATCTCCTGCATGATCTACGTGCCATCAATGATCAGATGCATAGTATGGGAGCCCTGCAGCCTAGATAGCTCAGTCGGTAGCTTTCTGGCTCCAGGGGTGGCAGCAGCAGGCACCCATGCCACCCTAAATAAGTTGGGATGCTGGCTTGCGAAGCAAACCAATGCCACTTCTATGGTGCTTTCTAGCCTTTTGCTTGATGTTGATTCTATTCGCCATGCAACGCTTCAAAATAGAGCTGCAATTGATTTTCTTTTACTTGCACAAGGCCATGGTTGTGAAGAATTTGAAGGCATGCGTTGCATGAACCTTTCTGACCATTCATGATCCATCCACTCCCAACTCTCTGAGTTGCGGAGGTTAACTGGAAACTTACAGGTAGAATTGGGCTTCGATATTGATGAATGTCTCAAATCTTTAGGCCTGGGATCATGGTTACGCTCTATTGTTAAGGTCAGCATTATAGTGAGCATTATAGCTTTGTTAGTAGTATTAATTTTGCCGTGGTTTTGCATGTGCTTACAAAACATGGTGCTAAGGATGATATCTGCTGCATTTAATCAGACCATGCTTGTTCAACAGAAAAACAGGGGAAGTGTGGAGAGCTTTGTGGACAGTTGGCTAGCTGAGAAAGGTCACGTAGACATAATACTGTTGGTTAAGCAACAAGGAGACAAGTCTAGGAGTCAGCAGTCAGTGTCCAATAGTGGACAAGGGCATTGTACCCTTGGTGCAACAACAGGATAGGGAAGAGGATCTTTTGCCAAAAATATGAAGATAGTTTCAATAGAATAACTACAAGAATGTAGAAGTAGCAACAGAATAACCATAAGAATGCAGAAGTAGGCATAGTTGGTTGATAAGTAACTAACCAATAATGAGCTCAGCCTTGCAATATGTATGAGCTTCATTAACACCAATATAAATAAGTGTGACTATCAATAAAGTTTGAGACTTGCTGATCACTCATATTGAGTGCTGCATTTCTTCTGCCAATCCAACAGGTGGAGCTGCAGCTGAAGCCCTTCCCACATTCCCAACACTCATAGGGCCATTCCCCAGTGTGGATCATCTGGTGGCTGATCAGGGTGCTGCTCTGCCTGAAGCTCTTCCCACACTCCAAGCACTTGTGGGGCTTCTCCCCATCATGAAGCTGCTCCTGGGCCACCAGCTCTGAGCTCTGGCTGAAGCTCTGTCCACCTTCCTGGCTCAGGTTGGGTCTTTCCTCTTCAGAGCACCGTGCTGGGTTTGGAGCCCCTCGTCCTGCAGGATCTCCAAGGTTTTTCCTCCCCATTGGATTCCTGTGCCTGGAGTCGCTCAAAAAGGCCTCTTCCATGTGGTTCTGCTGTGGGGATTTGTCCTCCCTGCTCTCCATCCTCAGCTTCTTCCCTGGGGGAGGAAGGACAAGGAGAGGATGGGATTTGCCTCCATGCCAGAGGGAAGGGGAAGGAGATCCCCCCAGTGCATCCCCGGCAGGACGGCGTTGGCAGCAGGGTTGTCCTGCAGCTGGGGGCTGTGCTGGGCTGGGAGATGGAGCAGGAGAGAGGGGGAAAGGGGCACTGACTTCCTCCTCACCTGCCTGGGTGTCCTGGGCCATCTTCCTCTTCCTTGCAGTCTCCTGCTCCATCTGGCCAAGGTGTGGGAATCCTGGTTTGGGGAAAAACAAGGGATCAGCATGTTGGGTTTAATGGTCCCGCTGCCCAAGTTTTGGATGGAGATGTCACTGCTCCCTCCAGCCTCGGGGACCCGGACCCTGCTCATCCCCAGCCTCCCCCATTCCTCCAGGCTGCTGGGGATCCCCCGGCTCCGGCATCGCCCCTCTGCTCTCTCCCCACTCCAGGGCTCCCACGTTCTCCCCCAGCTCTCCCGGGGATCCCCAAACCCAACATCACTCCCCTGCCTGCAGGTACCGGCAATCGCCACGTGGGACACCCCAAGATCCCTCCAGGGCAATTTCCGGCCCAGCTTTGGGGTCCTGCAAGATCCAAACATCCCCTGCCCTGCCAAACCACCCTGCCGGAGACCGCCCGATGCATTTGGGGTGAGCTCCCCGCTCACCTGCGGTTCCGGGGGGGCGATGCCGGGGGACCCCGGCCCGAGCGGGGGAACCGCGTGGGGTTGGTGCTGCTCCTCCTCCTGCTCCTCCTCTGTCCCTCCTCTTCCTGCTCCGCCTCCTCCTGCTCCTCCTTTCCTCTCGATCCTCCCTTTCCGTTTGCCTTTCCTTTTCCTCCTCCTCTCTCCCTCCTCTCCCTCCCGCTCCATCTCCGCTCCCAGCCCGGCCCGGGCAGTGCCGGCACCCAAAAGCAGCCGCGCTCTGCCCTGGGGGGGTTCCAAAGCGGCCCCGCCCCGCCCAGCACTGGGAGCGATCCTGGGAGCGCTGGGAACGATGGTGGGAGCACCGGGCAGGAACTGGGAACGCTCTCCCTGCCGGTGATGCTCTTACTGGGAGCGCTGGGAACGATGGTGGGAGCAGCGGGCAGGAGCTGGGAGCGCTGGGAGGGGACTGGGAGGAAACAGCGCCAGGACGCGGCTGCAGCCGGCGGGGGGGCGGAGCCAGGCCAAAGGGCGTGGTTATGCAAATACAGGAGCGGTCGCGCGCTGGGATTGGTGGGTGGGAGCAGCGCGGGGCTTCCTCGGTCACGTGAGGCCGGGGGGCCGGAGCGATGTTGGCGGCGTCCGGTGTGAGGGGACCGGGAATGGGGACAGGGAATGGGAATGGGGATAGGAATCGGGACCGGGAATGGGGACAGGGAATGGGGTCAGGGACCGGGAATGGGGACAGGGGGTGGGAATGGGGACCGGGAACGGGGAATGGGGACAGGGACCGGGAATGGGAGCAGGGAACGAGGGCAGGGAACGAGGACAGGGCATGGGAATGGGGACAGGGACCGGGAATGGGAACAGGGAATGGAGACAGGGACCGGGATTGTGGACAGGGACCGGGAATGAGGATGAGGACAGGGCCAGGGACCTGAAATGGCACTGGAAATACGGTACAGGGATCAGGAATACAGGACAGGGAGAGGGAATGGGATCCAGACTGGGATGGGAGCAGGACGGGAATGGGATAGGGGGGACATGGGAACAGGCCGGGGAAAGGGGAGTGACTGTGGGAATGGGGCAGCTGCTACAGGGGACACGAGGCGTTGGGATGGGGGCACATGGGGACAGTTCCGGGGCAGGGGGTCCTTGATCAGCTGTCCCAGAACCTCCTCCAGGGTCTCCCAGTGCAACTGGAGCCGCTCAGCCTGGTGTCCCCAAAGCCCTGAGCAAGCCCCAAGTCTCTCCCAGGAACCCTCAAGTCCCTCACACCCAGCATCCCCCACATCCCCTGCAAGACCCCCTGTGTCCCCATCCTTGTCTTAGCTCAACGTCTTTATTTTTACCCTGCTTTTAGGAGGTTTGGAAGGGCAAAGAGAAATGAAAAGAAAATCCAGGCCATGGGGTGGGGAGCCAGGAGGATATGGAGGCCCCAGCCAGGTGTCTCCTCAACAGGGATCACCAGCACCACAGACCATCGGGGCTCTGTCCACCGGGGTCACTGGGGATCATCCAGCACGGATCCTCCCGTGGGGGATGGAGCTGGAGCAGCACATGGAGCTCTTCCCACACTGGGCACACTCGCAGGGCTGCCCTTGGTGGTGCCTCCGTTGGTGTTGGGTCAAAGCTGAGCCATTTGAGGTGCTCGTCCCACACCTGGGACACTCATAGGGCCTGGGACATCCCCAGGAGCAGGGCTGGGATGGGCTTTGGTGCCTGGGACATCACCTGGAGCAGGGCTGGGATGGGCTCTGGTGCCTGGGACATCCCCAGCAGCAGCGGGGCTGGGATGGGCTCTGGTGCCTGGGACATCCCCAGGAGCAGGGCTGGGATGGGCTCTGGTTCCTGGGACATCCCCAGGAGCAGGGCTGGGATGGGCTCTGGTGCCTGGGACATCCCCAGGAGCAGGGCTGGGATGGGCTCTGGTGCCTGGGACATCACCAGGAGCAGGGCTGGGATGGGCTCTGGTGCCTGGGACATGCCCAGCAGCAGTGGGGCTGGGATGGGCTCTGGTGCCTGGGACATCCCCAGCAGCAGTGGGGCTGGGATGGGCTCTGGTGCCTGGGACATCCCCAGGAGCAGGGCTGGGATGGGCTCTGGTGCCTGGGACATGCCCAGCAGCAGCGGGGCTGGGATGGGCTCTGGTGCCTGGGACATCACCAGGAGCAGCGGGGCTGGGATGGGCTCTGGTGCCTGGGACATCACCAGGAGCAGCGGGGCTGGGATGGGCTCTGGTGCCTGGGACATCCCCAGCAGCAGCGGGGCTGGGATGGGCTCTGGTGCCTGGGACATCCCCAGCAGCAGCGGGGCTGGGATGGGCTCTGGTGCCTGGGACATCCCCAGGAGCAGGGCTGGGATGGGCTCTGGTGCCTGGGACATGCCCAGCAGCAGTGGGGCTGGCTGTGATGCTCTCCAGTGCCTGGGCCATGCCCAGGGGTGCTGCTGGCTGGGGTTGGGTTGGTGCCTGTGCAGTGCCCAGGGCAGGGTCACAGCGGGGCAGCTCTCAGTGTCCCCAGCAGGTCACGCTGTCCAGGGCAGCCGTGCCAGGGCTCACTGCGCACTCGGGGCAGGCTGGGCTGGACGGGGCTTGGGGCACAAACGCCGCCCCCAGGGCTGGGCTCTGCCCCTGCCTCCGGGGCCCAGCCCCTGCCGGCAGCGCCTTGGGCAGGGCACGGGGCTGCTGCTGGCCCAGGGGGACAGGCCTTACCCCCTGCCAGCTGCACGGGCCCCTCGGGTGCCCGTGCCACATCCCTGTGCCTCCTGTCCCCGCTACTCCCTGCCACCTTCACTCCCTCCATCAAAGCCCCTCTCAACCTCTTCACTGTGACCTCTGGAAGGAAAGAAAGAATGAAGGAAAAGAAGTGTTGTCTCTTCACCCTGGCTGGATGCCAGGCACCCACCATGGCTGCTCTCTCACTCTCCTCCAGAGATGGGCAGGAGGGAGAAAAATAGAAAATAGAATGAAGGCTTCATGGCTTGAGTTAAGGACTGGGACAGATCACTCAGCAAATGCCATCATGGGCAAAGCATTTTGGAAATTACAGGTATTAATTGAATTTATTTCTATCCAGATCAGGGCATGATAGTGAGAAGTAAACTAAAGCTTCAAAAACACCTTCTGCCCGATCCTCCCTCCTTCCCAGCTCTGCCTCCCCCCCAGTGGTGCAGGGAGACAGGCACTGGGGGCTCTGCTCCGTTCATCACCCGTTGTTTCTCCTGCTGCTCAGGGAGAGGAGTCGTTCCCCTGCTGCACCGTGGGGTCCCTCCCCGAGACACTTCCCCATGAACTTCTGCAGGGTGAGTTCATCTCACAGACAGCAGCTCTTCACAAACTGCTGCAGCTGCCTCACTCTCCCATGGGCTCACAAGTCCTGCCAGGACCCTGCTCCAGCGTGGGCTCCTCTCTCCACGGCTTTGCAGGTCCCTGCCAGGTCCCTGCTGCAGCACAGGTTTCTCATGGGGTCACAGCCCCTGCTCAGGCACCCCCTGCTCCAGCACGGGCTGCTGCAGATGCTGCAGGTGCGTCTCTGCTCTCCGGGCCCTCCAGGGGCTACAGGGGCCCAGCTGCCTCTCCAGGGGCTGGCCCAGGAAATCTCAGGGCAATCAGCTCCAGCCCCTGGAGCAGCTCCTGCCCCTCCTCCTGCCCTGCCCTGCCCTGGGGTGTGCAGAGTTGTTCCTCTCACATGTTCTCACCCTGCTCTTCCCTGCTCACAGGGACACAACTACACAATCACCCATTTTCTTTTTCTTAAATCTCTTTTCCCAAAGGTATTACCACCATTTCTAACTGGGCCAGCCTTGGCCGGCGGCTCGTCCATCCTGGAGCCGGCTGGATTTGACTCTGTGGGACGTGGAGGAGCAGCTGCTTCCAGCAGCCTCTTACAGAAGGTGCTCCTAAAGCCCCTCACTAAAACCTGGCCATGCAAACCTAGTATAAGTATGGCAGGGATTTTATTAATTCTTCTTATTTCCATTATCTTTTTTTTTTTTTGCTAATTATAGTACAGTTCTTATTATTACTAGTAGTTTTAGTCTTTTTGACTCTATATTAATAGTGGCTAGAGTAGAACTGGAAACAAAGGTTCTGCATTGCAAGTAGAAGTTATAATTTTGGCAGCCTCTTGCCCTGCCCTGTTCTGTGTCATTGCTGTGTGTGAAGCTGCTGCTGCCAGGGCTCCCTATTTGCCTGGTTTGGGAAATTCAATGGCATTGCTCACATGTCAGAAAGAGAGGGCTCCTTCCATTCAAATGGATTGCCTGAGCTCTTCTAGTCCCAGTGTTGGAAGCTTGTTTTCTATCATTGTTGACTTTCTCAGCTTCTGTTACTATTTGTGATTTTATAACAAAATGTTCTCAGATGTGACTTTGCAAGATTCTCTAATCAGATTCAGGTTTTTTTTGCTCTTGGATTTCTTAATGGTGTGTCAGAGCTGAAGGCAGCATTTGGGTGGGAAGCCTTCAGTGGGAGCTGGGATTGCCTCAGCAGCAGCTGGTTGTGCAGATGTGAGCAGAGATAACCGAGATGCCATGAAGGGAATGTTGTGCCCGGCGGGAGCCCGCAGTGCCCGGCTGGAGGGAGCTGCGCTGGGAGCTGCAGGTTGTGCCGGGGCCGGGCAGTGGCCGGAGCCCCGGCCAGGGGCCGGCGATGGACACTGACCCTGGGCCGGGCAGGGGCCTGGGGCCCTGCGGCGCCAGGCGCTCGGTGCCCGCTCACAGCGGGGCTGTGCGGGAGCCGGAGCAGCGAGAGAGCCCGGGCCGAGCATCAGCCCCGGGGCGGGCACGGCTGGGAGGGGACCCAGCCCGGGGGTCCCGCAGAGCCTCCCTGCTCCAGAGCCGCAGCTGCGGCAGCACCGGGGGCAGCTGCCGGGACCTTTGGGGCACGGAGGAGCCGCGGGCGGGCGTTCCAAGGGCTCCTTCGGGGCAGGATTTTGTCCCGGTGCGGGGCAATTCCCGGGGCTGGGCGGGCTGGGGCCGCTGCCGAGCGCCGCCGCCTTTGTCCGGAGCCCCCGGGCAGAGCTCTCTGCTCGGGGCTGTGAAAAACCACGTTCACTCTCCTGTGAAGATTTAGAGTTTAATAAAGGACAAGGGGAGACAAGGACCACGGAGCAAAGGTTATTACGGCCGGCTGCATCCTGGCACTGAACCAAGTCCCCCTGTTATCTTCGGGGATAGCCCTTCAATACCTTTTCCTGACATCAACCTGTTGCATATTCATAGACCCTTGTGCATAGTAAACTTTTTCCCAAACTAGTTTCCATATTCCAAGAACTGTTTAGCATGGCTCCTCCTCGGTTCCACCTTTTTACAGCATGCGTATTCCTGGTTGTGGTTTTACTCCTTTTTTATTATCACCTTCAGTTTTGGCCCCGGCCCACGCTGCCTTCAGACGGTGAGTGCTGATAGTTGGCACATCTGCAGCAGGTGTCCTCATCCCACGTTCATTGGATGTTACCGCATCCAAGCAGGCATTTTAACACAAGCATACTTATATCAGCTATTTCACTACTATGTCTAAGCTTAATTAACAACAGAAATAAAAACTGTATCTTTATAACAAAGTTATTTTAACACCACACATAAAATCCATGTGAATATTTGCGAAAAGCCAATATTGCAATATGTATCTATAACAGGGCCGAGGGCCGGGCGCCCCTCGGCGGCTCCGGCCCGGCAGAATTTTGGGGGTCCCGGTGTTGGTGCCGGCAGACCCCTGGCGCTGGGCCGGGGGGTGCGTGGGACCCTCCCAGGGGGGCTTGGGCTGCCCGGGGCAGGCGCTGCATCCTCAGCCCGGAGCCACGGGGGGATCGCCCGGGACCAGCGGGCTGAGGGCTGGGAGAGCGGAGAGGGCGGCACCGGAGCTGGGGGAGGCTCTGCAGCCTGTGGGGTCGGACACTCCGATAAGGGGGACCCCGGGAGCCCGGAACGGGGAGCCCGGATAGGGGGAACCCCGGCAGCCTGGAGATGTTGGGACCATGGACAAGGGAGACCCTTGGGAACCCTGGGCCCTGAAATGGGGACCACGCAAAGGCGGCACCCCATGAGCCAGAGGGAGCAGGAGAGTCCCCGTGCAGGATAAGGGGAGCAGGGGGGTCTCGGTGCCGGCAATGGGGGTTCAGGGTCCCGGTGCCGGGGGTCCCACTCCCCCCTGGCCCCCCAGGAGCGCCCCCAGCCCCAGCGCTGGAGCCATCGCGCTGCTCCTCCTCGCTCCCAGGATGATCCCAGTAGAACTCAGTCGTCCAGGAGCTGCTCCCAGGATGATCCCAGTACAGCCCAGTCCCTCCCACTCCTGGCATGCCCCCCAGCCCTCTCTGCATTCCGACCTGTCCCGCCTCCATCCCCGCCCCTCCCGCGGGCTGCGAGGGCTCCGGGAGCGGGGGAGGAGAGGGAGGGGGGGAGGAGAGGGAGGGAGGGAGGGAGGGAAGAAGAGGCGGAGCGGCAGCAGGAAGCAGCAGCAGGAGAGGGGAGGATGAATCGCGGGGCTCCGGCGCTGCCTGACCTCGACCTCGCAGCCCCGGGAGCATCGTCCCCCATCCCGCAAGGGCCCGGGCAGGGGGAGCGCAGCCCAAATATCCTAGGAGTGCCTGGGTTTGGGGTGTTTGGGGGGGATGTTTGGAGCTGGCAGGGCTCCAAAGGCGAGCCGCAGATGGCCCTCGGGTGGACATCGGGGGTCCCCGGGAGGTGTTTCTGGGGGGTCCCGGTGTGGGTGACGGCAGAGCCCCGGCGGGGGGCGGGGGCATGCGGGTCCCCCCGGGGTGGGGGTTGGGCTTCCCCGGCCGGGCCCTCCGAGCTCTGCCGGGGCCACGTGGGCAGCTGCGTTCCCCTCTACTCGCTCCCTGAATGGGCTTCAGAGAGTTCCAGACAGAAAAGAAGCACGACTGAGCACCTCCTCCATGTCCTCCTGACTTCTCCTCTGTGGCTTGCACTTAGGCTCCCAGCTTCACTTTCCTTGTCTCCTTCTCTATCCCAGGTGACTACACCACGGATCCTGCCAACAAACACATCTTCCGTACCGCACCAGCCAATAGCCTGGCCACGGTGCTCGGTGCACATGACGGGACACAGCAGGGCTGAGGGGGGAACCCCCCACAGCCAACTCGTTCCTGGCTGACCCGGAGCTTTTCCGAGGCATTCCCTGTGCAGGTGACCTCGAGGCCAGGCTGCGGGACTCGGTGACGTGGAGCATTTCCAAAGCGTCTGCCATCCCTGCGGCCGGTGCCCTTGAGGATGGACTGCGGGACTTGCAGTCCTATTTCCTTTTGGAGACTTCTCTCTTGCTGGTGCCCTCGAGGACAGACTGCGGGACTTCCTGTCCTGTAGCCTTCCCGAGGCTCCTCTGTTGCAGGTGCCTTCAAGGCACAACTGCAGCACTTGCTCATCTTCAGCGCTTCTGAGGCCTCTCTGCTTCAGCAAGCACTCCTAACTGCAAAGAGTGACATGGAGCAGAGACCCCCCAGCGTGCCCAAGCTGGCCTGGCTGGAGGAGGAAGAGGCTGCAGCTACCTCAGCACAGCAGCCTGAAGAACTGGAGCAGTTCCAGCTGCTGCAGGAGCGTGAGTGTCCGAGCTGGGCCGCAGGGCTGGTGCCTGTAGCCAGCTTGGCCCCATCCCATCCCATCCCATCCCATCCCATCCCATCCCATCCCATCCCATCCCATCCCATCCCATCCCATCCCATCCCATCCCATCCCTGTCCTGTCCATGGATAGGACAGAAGCTGGGCTGGAGCACCTGGCAGCCGCGCTCCATCCCCCGGGGCATCCTGAGGCTCTCCCTGCCTGGGCGGTGCAGGGCTGGGCTGTGTTCTCTGGCCTCTCCCGCAGCCCCTCAGCTCTGGCTGCGCTCACTCTTTGCCAGATGCAGCCAAGGACCCGACAGAGGAACAGGAAGCCGCCCGTGGCCGCTTCGGCAGAACGGCGCAGGTACCTGCAGCCATCCCCACCTGGGCTGGGCCTGCTGGCACTGCTCAGCCAAGCAGCAGGCTTGGAGCGCTCCATGGATTCTCCCTCCCTTGCTGCCCTTCTCCTGCGGACCCTCTGTGAATTCATCACGTGCCTTTGGCAGGAAGAGACCGCCGGTGCGGGCACGGGCATCTTGGAGAACCTTCCGTTCCTCGATGCCGAGACCGGTGCTGGCATTCTGGATTTGCTTGTGGAGAAGGGTGTCTCCAATCCAGCGCGAGTAAGCAGCCTGGGGCAAGGGCTCATTGGCCCCAGCAGTGGTGCGGCGCCTCGAGCCGGGTCTGCCGGCCTCCCTCAGCCTTTGAGGCCCGGCCCGATGCGTTTGGAAGGGGAGCACTTCTCAGGGGAAGTTGCTGCTCTGGCACCTCTTCCAGTCTGCCCGTGCCTTCTGCAGGTGCCCGCCATGGTGAGGTCCATCCACCAGTGGCTCACGGCCAATGAGGCTGCTGGGCACAGGCTGGACAAGGCCCTTCTGGAGCTGACCGAGGAATACCCCAGTGACGTGCTGATCACCCTCTTGCGCTGGGCCCCATCGTGTGACAGGTGGGGCAGCCCCACGTGCCTTGAGGGCTTGGGCTTCACCGGCCCGTCACCCTGTAGAGCCTGTCCCTGCTGACTGCCAGACAGGCAGGGAGTTGCAGGATCCTCTGGCTCCTCTGTTTTCCAGTGCTGCCATGGCAGCTCCTGAGCCTGGTGCCATGCTCCCTCCCTGCCCCTCGGGGCCCCTGTACCCACGTGGGCTGGCTGGCCGCTGCCGGCCAGGGGCAGTGGGCAGAGGCAGGGCTCAGGGCCAGCGCGGGCCCCTGCAGCTGCCCAGGCCACGGCGCTGTGGCCGAGACAGCCCTGACCCAGAGCTCTGACCCCACAGAGCTGCCGCCACCATGTGGGCAACCATCATGTCCTCGAGCAGGACTGCGGAGCCGGCGCTGCAGCTACTCCTCGATGTGCTGAGCGCCTGGCCAGTGAGCAGCGTGTCCACCTCCGATGGGGACGACGCAGGAGTCTTTGCCCTGGCTGTGAGTTTCTGGAGCTGGCCTTTGCCAGCCCCTAGGCCAGCACTCCAGCAGCCAGCTCTCTGTCCTCCCGCCAGCTGCATCCTTCTGCCTCAGAGACCACGCTGAATCCTGCCTTAGGGGCAGGCTTCAGGGGCACCAGGCCGGCTGTTTCCCCCCCTTGTCTCCCCCAGCCTCTCCCTCGCATGCTCGGGCCCTGCCACGTGCATGTCTTGGCCACTGAGCCTTGTCTCTGGCTCTTTTATTTCTTGCAGGCAACCGTGGCGCTGTGGAGAGTCTTCAATCTGGCCTGGCGCTCGCCTGTCGTGCTGGAGTATTTCCCCAGTCTCTTTCTGAGTCTGCTCTTCCAAGCGTACATCAGCATGCAGGAGATGCCAGAAGAGGTTGAGACCTTCTGGAAGGGATGCCAGGAGCAACACGGCCTCTCCGCCAAGCCCAACAGGTGCTCCATGCCAGTCCTCCCAGCCTCCCCATCCCTCCCATGCCCCCAGGGCAGGAGCCGGGGCTCCCAGCGTGACCTGGCCTTTGCTTTGCACACAGCTTTGCCCTGCAGACCCTGAAGGCCCTGCTCTGCCAAATGCGCTATGAGCACGCGGTGCTGTCCATGGAACGCAAGCGCGCCTGGGACACGCTGCTCCGTGCCGACACCCACCACTGCGCAGTGGGTCTGCTGGCCAGGTGAGACCTCGTTCTCCCCACCGCCCCTCTCCTTTGTGCCCGCAACGCCCCACACAGTCCCCGTGGTCATGGGCGGCAGGGCCTTGTCACCGAGGGAGGGATGAGCAGACTGGAAATGGCTGGCACAGGAGGGTGCCCGGGAGTGGCCGCCTCCCAAAGTGCCCCCGGGGTGCTCGGCAGGAGACCAGAGCTCTGCCAGTCAGCCCTGGGAGAGCTGCTTTGCCCGCCCGGCCCAGGAGCAATGGTGCCTTTTTCTCCCTGCCAGGGAGATGCGCCATGTCTCCATCATCTGGTGTTGCAACATGGCATCCCGCCTCTTTGACCTGCTCAGCCAAGGCATTTCAGACTGGGAACTGCCCGCCTTGGCCTTCCTGGTGGAGGTGAGCCCCGTGGCCAGCGCTGCCTGGCTGAGCTGCCTCCCAGCCCTCTGCCCTCTCGTAGCCGCAGCTGCCTGGGACGCTGCACCAAGCCCTTTGCTGCTGCCTTGGCTCAGCCCTGTGCCCTTCTGAGCTCCTGCCAGCTGGGCACCTCTGTGCCTGCTCTGTGCCTTTCAGGTCCTGGATTGCCTGGACTTGAGCCAATGTGGTGAAAAAGTCCTGGAGATCTTGACAAGGCACCTGCAGAGTGAGTCCAGGCAGATGCGTCGCGTGGCGCTGCGAGGCCTCGTGGGGCTCACCTCGATGGTGAGAAGGAGGCAGCAGCTGAAGCTGTGCTGCCAGCGTGGGGCTGGGGCAAGCAGCCCCTTGGGCTTAGCTGGGCTTTGGCAGCTGTGCCAGCTGCTCCCAGCTCTCCAGGGTCGCTGTTCAGCTGCCTGAGTGCTTCGGGACAGGCCTTCGGCCTCTGAGCCCTGCAGCAGCAGCAGCAGCAGCAGCAGCAGCATGGGGTTGCCCAGCCTTGTTTTGCACACAGGATCCAAGCATGTACAGCCTGACTGAAAGCCTTGGGAAGCTACTGTGGGATAGAGATGAAGACATCGTTGAGATGAGCCTCGTTGTGCTCAGCTTCCTGCCGCTGCAGAAAGACCTGGCAATAGCCAGCCCCATGGCCCTGCAGCTGGCTGAGGCGCTCTGGCACCTCTTTGACAATGTGAGGCTCTGTGCCCCCAGCCATGGGCACTCGGGTGGCGCCTTGGGCCTGGGCACAGGGGGGCCTGGAGCAGCTGATGTGGAGGGCTTTTGCTTCCTTTCCAACAGGACAAGAGCCTTGTGCGGCTGCTCTCCATTGGCCTCTTCCAAGACGTGATCACGCTGGTAGTGGCAAAGGGAGAAAAGGCCCTGAAGAAGCACGTGAGCCAGAGCCTGCTCCCACTCTTCTTCCACTGCCACAATGAGAACGGGCGTGTGGCACAGGTGAGGCCTCCTGGGTGTCCCCATGGCAGGGGGCTCAGCTGTCTCCCCAGCCCCTGGCACCTGAGGGGCTCCAGCCTCCTCCTGGTCTTGGCACAGAGATGCGGGTCCTGTGCCCTGGGCTGCGGTGCCATCTCTGGGTCTCTGCTGCTCTGCAGGCCTCTTGGGAAACACTGCTTTCTGCAGTTAGGTTCCTGAAGAGGAAGGATCTCAAGCAGCTGCTGAAGACGGATCAGATGTGGAGATTTGCCGAGTGCTTGGTAAGGACAGGCTGCAATGCCCAGCCCGATGCCTGGAGAAGCCGCCTGCCCCGGCGCCTGCGGCTGCTGGCCAGGCCTCAGGGCTCCGTGGGCGGGGGGCGAGTAGTGCCGGCCGTAGGGGGCGCCCGGCCCAGGGCCAGGGCCCGCACCAACCCTTTCCCTCCGTGCCCTGCCGCTCTCTGCAGCTGGCAGAGGACAGGAGCCGAGCGGCCGAGCACCTGCGCCAGGCCCTGCCGTACCTGCGGAGCGCACAGGAGCCCCTGCGAGAGGCGGCCGTCAGGTTCATGGGTGAGCCCCAAGCCCGGCTCCCGCCCCGCCCCGCCCTGCCCCGCCCCGCCCCGCCGCAGCTCGGCCCCAGCCCCGCCTGCTGTCCCGGCAGCAGGATCCGGGCGCGGGCAAGTGCAGCCCCCGCTGGCCTGGGCATTGCTGCTGCCGCCCTCTGGCAGCCGTGCCCTCGGGCGGCAGCGTGCGCCAGGGGCCCGGGCTGAGCCCTGCCGGGCCAGCAGGGCCTGTGGCCTCAGGGCTGGCAGCGGCCGTGTGCGGCAGCTGTGGCTCTGAAGGCAGGACACGCTCTGTGTTCCCCAGGGATGGCCGGGCGCTACCTGACAGGGCAGCAGCCGGAGTTCCGCATCATCTGCAGGGGTGAGTGAGGCCCGCCGGCTCCCGCCGGGGGCTGCCGCTGGCACCCGCGTTGCCTGGCCCGCCCGCCCACGGCTCCGCTCCCTGCGCGCCCCAAGGGCAGCGTGGCCACAGCACAGACACCTTGCAGGGGCCTGCGGGACATTCCTGGCCAGCAGCTGCCAGCTCGTCCTTCTTGTCTCCTGCTTCCTCCAGGCTGCCTCCTCCAGGCTGTGGCATGGACGAGGCTGGAGGCTCTGCCCAGCTGTGCGCAGATCCAGCCTCTGACTGTGCCTCTGTTTCTCTCTCTCTGCAGCCCTTCAGGACATGACGGATGACTCCAGCCCAGCCATCTCATGCCTGGCGCTTCAAGCTCTGTACATCCTTTTAGCTGTACAGAGCGTTCCCTCCTCCCGACTGCAGAAGATGCGAGACCAACTGCGCCGCCTCTGGCAGTCGTGGCCTTTCCCGTGTGGCCGCGGCTGAGTGTCCTGCCGCGGCGCTGCGGAGAACTGATCCGGGAGGCTGCGTCTGCTGGGGCCACCTGAGCCTGCGGGGAACACCTCTCCTCTGCCAGCACTTCCTTTCCCTTCACCCCCTAGAGGAACATTAAATTGCTGTTGTTGGATAGCTGGCTGTCCAGGAGCTTTCTCTCGGTGCAGAGGGTCTTCAGGCCAACCGGGAAGAGGGCAAAAAGGCTGCTTGCTCTCAGCCACTTGCCCAAGCGTGCGCTGTGGAAGGGAAAGTGGCCAAACGGCCCTTGGCCTTTGGTGGTAAGGCTGAATGACTTTAGGTCCTTTCAGGACAGGCACTCCAGCTCTAGCCCGTGTTCCCCCATGTGAGTTTCCAGGTGCAGGTTCAGAGGTGCTGCCCCAGGCCCTCCACAAACACAAGCTGCCCGCTGTCTCTTCACCTGCCTCAACTCCTACCTGCGCTCACGGCATCTAAACCAGGCTGTTCTCAGCCAGGGACCAGAGCCCTCTTCCTGCAGGATGCTCTTGCCAGCACCTTCCAGGTCTCTCTGCTGTGCACGCAGAGCTTTTCATGCCCGCTCCCAACAGGCTTTGGAACACAGAGCCCAACCTGGCTGGCTCTGCCACCAGCACAGCCCAAACGCAGGCGGAAGAAGAAGCTGCAGGGGCTGTTTTGTGGCCATGTCCAAGAGAGACTGGAAGGATGCCCTCCCTCTGCTCTCCCTTGGTTGGCTTTCTGGCTGGCTCTGAGCCTGGGGCTGCCGTTCCTCACTTGTGGGGAGCAGAAGCACAGCCGGGATCCTGGCACTGCCTGGCAGCGCTGCGGGCACCGGCACGGCCGCGTGTCCGAGTCTCGGGCATGGTGCTGCTGCTTCATTTGGCCTTAGGCACAGCCAGAGCTCCCTGCTAAGCTCGGATGCTCTCTGCTTCTGCCCTCTTCCTCATCCTGTGCAGGGATGGAGCACTGCTGTGCTTTCAGGAAACTATTCTTGAAAACTTCCCGCATTCCAAGCTCCTTTGCCCTCCGTGGATGCTTGCCATGGAATCCCTCACAGCTGGGTTCAGAGCATATTCAGGTTGCCTCTTCCAAAATTCAGGGACTCCCAGGTGCTCAGCAAGATCTGGAAGTGCACGGTGCTCTGGAACTTCACCTTCAGCACAGGGACTTTTCCAGCCTGACCTGCCCTCGTTCCTCTGTCTCTGTGCACAAAACAGGGCCTGGAAGAGAACAGCAGCAGGGGCCTGTGTGTCCCAGGGCCCCGGGTTTGCTTCAGCTCCACAGGGATGCAGGCATAGTGAAGAAGCCAAACTGTTAATTAATGGAAGGCAAAGCAAAGGGATGAGCTGGGAGGGAAAAAGGGGATGGGCAGGGTCTGAGGGCTGGAGGGAGGGAGCCGTCAACAGGGAGGGAGCGTGGAGGGAGAAAATGGTGATGGACAGGCTGAGGGCAGAGCTATCAAAAGGGAGGAATAGTGGAGAGAATAAAAGGTGATGGGCAGTGTATGAGGGCTAGAGGGAGGGAGCTGTCTACAGGACAGGCAGGGAGAGGGCTGAAGCCACAAGAGCTGTGCCCACCATCAGCTGTGCCAGGACTTCCAGCAGCGCTGAATGGTGATGTCGTCTTTAGTGTCTCCTGGTGCTATTCTTGGGATACTGGTTCACTGGATCCAGAAGATGTCCCTAATTCTTGAGCTCTTTGGGGAAACTGGGCTTGATTTTCCAGGTCAGAGCATGATGGGCTTGCACGTTGCCTCCGGGCTTGAAAGACTGAAAGAGAGAACACCAGAGCCATGGCAACGGCCCAGATCTGTGGGAATCCTACAAGACCTTCTGAACAGGGCCATCCAAGCCAGAAGGGAGTAGGAGACATTGGAATCAGCTGGGAGGTCTTGCTGGAATAAATGAAAAGGGCAGGAGATTTTTTCTCCTTTTTAGTGCCTTTATTAAGGTCAGCTTGGGTGGGGGCTCGATGGGTCGTGCGCACGCCGCCGCCACTGCCCCCAGGAGTGGCAGGGAGGAGGAGGATGCAGCTTTGTCCCCTGGTGTGCAGGCAGAGCCGGGGCTTCCGCCCTCACCAGAGCACCAGGAGATTCCCATTTTCGATTTAACATTTGAGGTCTTCTTTCTAGCTGACATCTCTGGGTTAGGGTGAGAGGTTCAAAGGTCTTAGCACACCCTGGATTCAGTTGCTTACCCTTAGACATCACTTAGATTGTTTAATTCAGTGCTGGCTCGTTGTTTGAGGGGTTTTCTTTACTGGACTTGGCCAAGTGTTTCTACATTCGCATCCAAGCTCTGACGTCACTCCCTCCTCACAGTCCCGGGTGCCATTTTCCAGGAAACAGCAGGGGTGATACCCGACGAAGGGGGATTTCTAACAATTAAACTATTAACAACAGGTAATTAAAGAATAAAACTATTAACAACAGGTAATTGCAAAATGAAGCTATTAACAATAAGTAATTAAAGCTCTAACTTAGTAGCAATTGGTTTACTTGTTGACTCTAAACCTTTTAAAAATGGACAACTTTTACTCCTTACACTCAGGACAAAGAAATGGCTGGAGTGGGCAGAAACCTATCCCTAAACTCTGGACCACTCAATGTGCCTATTGTAAGAAAGAAAGGCATTGGAAGAGAGACTGCCTGCAACTCAAAGCCAAGGTGGTTGAAGAACTGAATCAATGCAAGGGTTGGCTGGAGGGCATCCCCCCAGAAAACCCTCTGGTCAAAAGAGAACTGGGGGAAAAGATGAGGCAAATGAAATGTCTGGTGAATGCATGTGCAACACATTCTGTATTAAAGTTGGAAGAAATTGATCCTGGTAAAGTTGTGAATGTTATTGGAGCCACAAGTCAACAGCAGAAGCTATCCTTTCTAAAACCACGATCTTATGAACTGGGAAACACAGTAGGAATACATCAGTTCCTATATATGCCTACGCCCCCAAAACACCTCATTGGAAGGATTTGTTGGAGACATGAGAATGTTGTAACAGGTTCCAACAGGCTGAAATGTAGTTTAGCCCTGGAGGAGTTCAGATCAAAGTCAATGACCAACAAATAATTGTGTTCTAAGTCTAGCTCTCATTACACCTTTGTCCAAATCAGAAGAGACACAGAAGAAGTTCTTAGTCAGCTTTGTCTTAAAGTCTGGGCGGATGGGACCCCTGGTAAGGCCAAAGCAGCACAAGCTGTAATCATTAGACTTAAATCTGGAACATGACCAATAAGAATTAAACAATATCCACTTAAGATGGAAAACATTAAAATTGCTAAGCCTATCGTAGACAATTGTCTAAAATTTGGGCTGTTACTGGAATATGAATCTGAATAGAATACACCTATTTTACCCATACAAAAGCCTGATGGTTTGAACTACAGTCTGGTTCAATACCTACAGGCTATTAACAAAATAGCTGGAGATCTCCACCCAGTGGTTGCAAATCCATATGCTTTGCTAAGCAAACTAAAAGATGAATATGGATGGTTTACCATTTCAGATCTCAAGGATGCTTTCTTCTGTATACCCTTGGACCCTGGCAGCCAAAACCGGTTTGCCTTTGAATGGGGAAACCCAGAGACTGGAAGGACAAGTCAATTTACCTGGACTGTAGGGCCACAGGGATTCAACAATAGTCCAACCACATTTGGAAAACACTTTGCTGAGGACCTTGAAAGTTGGGTAAGCCCGTCCACAAATGGAATTGTGTTACAATAGGTAGATGATCTACTTTTAGCCACTGAAACTTAAAAAGACTGGAATGGACAGTAAGCCTATGAAATGACCTGGGACTAAGTGGATACAAGGCATCCAGAAATCAAGCTCAAATAATCAAACAGGAAGTCATTTACCGAGGATACAAAATATCCCAAGTGCAGCAGGGACTAAGACAGGACGGCAAAGGGACCACCCACGGAACCCCACTCCCTACTAATGCCAAAGAACTGAGAACCTTTCTAGGAGTGACTGGATGCTGCATTAACTGTGGTAGTGGCTGTGGACTGCTGGTTAAGCCACTGTAGCAGCTCTTAGAAGACAATCCCAGAGACCTGAAATGGACACCCCAAAGTAAGAAAGCCTTTCACAAGCTGTAGGAGGAATTGAAAAGAGCACCTGCTCTGGGCTGGACAGATGTCTGGGAAGCCTTCCCTTCCTCTTAGGAGAGGCAAGGGATGGCATTAGGTGCACTAGCTCAAACAGTTGGCCCATAGAAGAGAGGAATAGCATCATTTTCAAAACAACTGGATGCAGTCAGTAGGGGACAGCCTGACTGTAAGCAGTTGCTGCTCTTGTTTCAGACATCCAAGGAGCCTGGAAATTCACTCTAGGTCAACAAATAATTGTGTTTATCTCACATCCAGTAGCAGCAATTCTTGACCAAAAGGGTGGGCATTGGCTTTCACCCTCCAGATTCCTTAAATATCAGGCAATGTTGGTGGAACAACGCAGCATTACAAAACAAATCTCTTCTCCAGTTCATCCAGCAGCATTCCCAGCTACTCACTAGACAGACAAGGAGCCTTTGTAGCATGACTGGATCAAAACCATTCAGCCCACTTTATTCCAGCTGCCCAGATCTTAAAGAAACCCCAATTCCAAGAGCAGAATCTCAGTACACAGATGGGAGTGGCTTTGTAAGAGCAGATCAGTGAAAATCAGGATATACAATTAGCACAGAGCAATAGGAGATAGAAGCCCTACACAAGTCAGCTCAGAAGACAGAGATAATCACTTTAACCCGTACCTTCTGACCAGCCTGAGGAAAAAGGATCAATAGATGAACAGATTCCAAGAATGCCTTTAGAGTAATAGACGCCCATGAAGCAGTTTAGAAAGATAAAGGACTATTGACAGCTCAAGGAAAACAGTTGAAGCATTCAGAAGAAATCTTAAAATTGCTGCAGGCAGTACTACTGCCTCAAGAGGTTGCAATTCTGCACTGAAAAGGACATCAGAAAGGAGCAACCGACCCCAAAAGAGGTAACAGGTTGCAAAAAGATCAGCAGAACAAAGCCATGCTGAGATTCAGGCACTAATGCCCAAAGGTAAGGAACAATATGACAGTGATGTATGTTGTATAATCAGAAAGATCTAGAATTAGCAAAGAATTTGAAAGCAGAATGAAAACATTATGGTTTTTCAGCTCCTCAGAGATAGACAGTTATGCCAGAAAGAGCATCATGGAAATTAATTAAAGATGAACATAATTGTGTACACTGGGAAGGGGATGCCTTACATAATTATTTGATAAGGACAACAGTAAGATGCAACCTGTACTCTAGTGTAAAGCAGGTAACCCAAGGGTGTGAAATAACGTCTTAGAGCCAATCCACAAACCAGGACTAGAGTTGAGCTTGGCACAGTAGACAAGGGACAATATCCTGGACAGCACTGGCAAGTTGACTTTTCTGAATTACCAAGAAAAGGGGGGTAGAAATACCTTCTGCCTTTAACTGATACCTTCTCAGCATGACCTGAGGCATTCCCAACCCAAACAAATAAAGCCAAAGTTTTCAACATTTTGGTAAACAATATAATGCCCTGGTTCAGAGTGCCTTTAGACATCTCCTCTGACTGAGGACCACGTTTCCTAGCAAGTATTGCACAGCAACTTTGCAATAATCTCCAAATCAACTGGCACCTACACACACTGGATTGGCCCCAGGCCAGTGGCCAGGTGGAAAAGATGAATTATCCGGTAAAACAACCGATAGCCAAAACTGTACCAGAGGCCAACATACCTTGGCCCCAGGCCCTACCTTTGGCTTTATAATGGATTTGATAAGACCAAGAACAAAAGAAAATCTGAATCCCTTTGAAATACAGTACAGAAGACCATATAAGCAAAACTAGCAAGGGGAAGATACTGTACAAGTTGGAGAGGGGTATCTCCAGAACCATGTTGTCCAACTAACACAACAGCTGCAGAAAATAAACCAACACATTTTGAGCACATGAGCAAGAGGATGCTCCCCTCCACAAATCCAGCCTGGGGACCAGGTAGACCAGGTAGAAAGCCTCTTATCCCAAAATGGAAAGGAGTCTATTTAGTACTTTTAATCACTTACACAGCCTTTAAAGCTTAAAGCGTTCATCTCTTGGATACATTATTCCAGAATTAAAATGTTTCTGCAAAAGGCAAGTGGAGTCCAAAAGTGGACCTCAGAAAGAACAGGAGAAACCAAGATGCATTTCACAGCATCATCGTCTTCCCGATACTTCTAATCAGAATCCAAGCCACAGCAGACGACTGTCACTACCATAATGATCTCCTTGGCCTGCAAGATCCTGGTAGATGGAACACTCAAAAATATTCAGGACCTAACTGGCTAAAAGAGATTAAAAGGTAAAAGCATTTTATGCCCTTTTAAGGACTAATGACCGAGCAGTTAAAGATTGAGGAAAACCTGACTCCATGCCTGCCTTTCTTGTCCCACCTGAAAGCAGGATCTCTGTGGCTTGTAAATTTGAAACTCACAAACCTCGTTCAGAGAAGATTGCTCGAGTGATCATGCGCATCTGCGACCTTTCTAACAAGCAGTGTGTGAATTCATTTTCATGTGAATCCCATCAGGATTTTTGCGCTATGCAAATTAAAATGGGAGACTATAACCTAGCACAAGATAGTTGCCTTCTTCTGCGGCGCACAGGTGGGGTGGGAGGACCATCATCACACAGAGATCCAGGAATTGAGCCCGCCAGGAATCTGACCCAACAAATATTGTTTCCAACAGGCAGCTCTTGTGCGACTAGAGTTAGAAATTGTCCTGCTTGTACGCTCAGTACATGGAACAGGTCTCATACAGGATCTGCTTTTGAGAATTGAATTTCACTCTTGGGATATTTATGACCATCAGAAATAGTAACCAATCAAGCTGGAGGGGTAGCCAGGAGCACAATTATCCTGTTAGGGTATATCATGTCCAATTTCATGACCACGTGATGGCAACCCAGATATGCATGGAATCCAATAGCACAGCTGCATCCTCTTATGGGCTGAGGTACTCAGAATACTCAACTATTTGTAGTGGGAACTTCATAAAGTATCCTTTGTAATACTACCAGGGGCCAGTGTAAGGTTTCTGAAGGTTTCTGAAATGCTTGCCTACAGGCAGGCAATGTATCTGAAGAAACCAGTTACCATGCCTTGGGTACTCGACAAGGAGTGAAACGGAATGGGTCACACAACAGACATTTAAAATTAAAATCAAAACAAACAACTTTACATCAGCAAACAACTCCGTAGAAGGGACCCATAAGTGAAATAATATAGTCTTTCACTCTGGGGTAAGACAAACAAATGAACAATTGTTGCCTCTAATTCCACAGTACTCTCTGAAAAAGCTGGAGGTAAAGATACAAGCTAATGTTTCCAAAATTAAACAGCAATTCTGCCCTCTCATACAGCAAAGCCTAAAAGAATGGAAGCCGTGGATACATTCCCAGACACCAAATGATAGGTATAAAAAAGACTTAAGGGGATGGCTTGGGTCTGAACTGGGAGTATTAAATTCTATTGATCAAGAAGTCTTACTCAAGAAAGTAAGCACTGTGAGCTCTTATATTGGACAGATACAAACTCCTCTCAGATCAACGCTGCTATCACTTGCCCATACCCAAAGCCTGGCAGCTAACCTATTAAGCACCCTGGCCAACAATACACAGCAGGATTTTCAAGCAGTTGGTGGCTTTATGGGAAAACTACAGGGTGACATTTCTTTAGCATTTCAATGTACAAAATCTCAGCTGTGTGTGGCTACGGTCTGTAATCTCAGGAGAACTGCCCGGAGCTCCCCATGAGCCTGATGGCCGCCTCTCGCAGGGGCTCCTGTGGGCTGTCCTGGCACAGCAGGGCCCGGTGCAGGTGCTTGGCTGCTCTGCTCCTGTCCTCTGCCAGCTGGAGAGAGCCAGGAGGGTGCACTTGGTGCAGGCTCAGCCCCTGGGCTGGGCTCTCCCTGTGGCCAGCACTGGCCTCCCCTGGCCACACAGCCCTGTGAGGCAGCCAGCAGCCACTGGGGCTGGGCTCTGGAGGGGGCAGAGGGCTTGGTGCTGCCCAAGAAAAAATAAAGGAAAATTTCTGACCCCTGAGACAAATGGCAGTATTGGAGATACTTTTTGCAAGGGATGGAGAAAATAATGACCCTGACAAGGTCAGATGCACAGTGCAAATGTGGTGGAGCTGTGCACAGCAGGGGCCGTCTGAATACTCCAGCTTCATGGGAACAATGCATTTTGTGGATAACCAAGAGACAGTGAGTTCTGGAGCAAGCAAACTCAGGAATGATGAGACCATTGTCCATGGCCTGACACACACTCATGTCTCTGCTGTGCTCGAGTCTCAAGGATGAACAGGAAAAATTCAGAGAGAAGATGAGGAAGGAGATGAGCAAGGACAGTTCCCATGTGGCACCAGTGCAAACCAGAGGCCCCAGAGTCAGAGCCCAACATCCCCCAGCTAGGGGGAGGGAGTACACCCCACGAGCGGGCCTGTGCTTCTTCCTGTATGAACATGGGCAAGACATGAGAGGGTGGAATGGAAAACTCATCTCTGTCCTAGCAGCCTGGGTACGTGAGCTAAAGGAGGAAACTACTAAGAGAGGGATTTACACCCAAATGAATGCAGCCCCAGCTCCCCGTGACCGAGCTGCCAGGTATAGCAGAAGGGAGCATGATATGTCAGATCCCCTTGAAGGAATATCCAGAATATATGCCCAGGGAGGGAACGGTAGCCAGGGCTAGAGAGACCCTGCCTCTAGCCAGGTTGAGGCCAGGGAAAATTGTGTCTTTTGGGCTGTGTGGATCACTGGCACACCAGAGCCATGGATATACAAGGCTTTTGTCCATACTGGTGCACAGTGTACTCTAATCCCTTCAGGACATGTGGATGCAGAACCCGTTTCCATTGCCAGGGTGATGGGGGGATTGCAGCAGGTGATCCTGTTGGAAGCCAAGGTGAGCCTGACTGGGAAGGAGTGGCAGAAATTCCTATTGTGACCGGCCCAGAGGCCTCGTGTATTCTGGGCATAGACTTCCTCTGGTGGGGCTTTTAGAAAGACCTAAAGGGAATCAGGTGGGCTTTTGGAATAGCTGCTGTAGAGACAGAGAACATGAAGCAGTTGAACACCTTGCCTGGACTATCAGAAAACCCATCTGCAGCAGGACTCCTGAAGGTGGCAGAGCAACGAGTGCCGATTGCCACCTTGACCGTGCAACACCGGCAGTATCGAACAAATCGGGATGCCGTGATCCCCATGCACAAAATGATCCATGAGCTGGAGAGCCAAGGGCTGGACAACAAAACCCACTCACCTTTCAACGGCCCCATCTGGCCTGTGCACAATTCTGACAGAGAATGGAGATTGACTGTGGACTATCGTGCCTTGAATGAAGCGACTCCACCGCTGAGCGCGGCTGGGCCAGACATGCTGGAACTCCAGTACGAGCTGGAGTCCAAGGCAGCAAAGTGGTACGCCACTGTTGGCATTGCTAACGCGTTTCTCTCCATTCCTCTGGCAGCAGAATGCAGGCCTCAGTTTGCTTTCACCTGGAGGGGCGTGCAGTACACCTGGAACCGACTGCCCCAGGGATGGAAGCACAGCCCCACCATCTGCATGGACTGATCCAGGCTGCACTGGAAAAGGGTGAGGCTCCAGAATATCTGCAGTACATGGATGACATCATTGTGTGGGGGAACACAGCTATGGAAGTATTTGAGAAAGGAGAGAGGATCATCTAGATTCCCCTGGAAGCTGACTTCGCCATCAAGAAGAACAAAGTCAAGAGACCTGCCCGAGAGATCCAGTGCCTGGAAGTAAAGGGGCAAGATGGACAGTGTCAGATTCCCACTGAGGTCATCAACACAATCACCGTGATGTCTCCACCAACCAGCAAGAAGGAAACACAAGGTTTCCTAGGCACCACAGGATTTTGGACAATCCCCATTCCCAAGTACAGCCAGAATGTGAGCCCTCTCTACCTGGTCATCGGCAGAAAAGGACGATGTCCAGTGGTGCCCTGAACAGCAACAAGACTTTGCCCAGATCAAGCAGGAGATCGCTCATGCAGTGGCCCTTGGCCCAGTCAGGACAAGAGCAGAGGTGAAGAACGTGCTCTACTCTGCAGCTGGGTACAATGGCTTGTCCTGGAGCCTTTGGCAGAAGGTGCCTGGGGAGACTCGGGGCCAACCACTCGGATTCTGGAGCTGAAGTTACAGAGGGTCCAAAGCCAACTCCACTCCCAGAGAGGAGGAAATCTTGGCTGCCCATGAAGGAGTCCAGGCTGCCTCAGAGGTAATAGGCACTGAAGCACAACTCCTCCTGGCAGCCCGACTACCGGTACTGGGGTGGATGTTCAAAGCAAATGTTCCCTCTACGCACCATGCCACCAGTGCTACATGGAGCAAGTGGATTGCCCTCATCACACAGCACGCCCGTACTGGAAACCTGAATGGCCCTGCGATTCTGGAAATAATTACAAACTGGCCAGAAGGTGAAACTGTAGTCTCACTGACAAAGAGGAGCAGGAACAAGCGACAAGGGACTGAAGAAGCTCCACCATAAAACCAATTACCAGCAGAGGAAACACGCTACGCTCTTTTCACTGATGGCTCCTGTCGCATCGTAGGGATGAACTGGAAGTGGAAAGCAGCTGTATGGAGCCCCACATGACAGGCTGCTCAAGCTACCGAAGGAGAAGGTGGATCAAGTCAACTTGCTGAACTCAAAGCTGTTCAGCTGGCCCTGGACATTGCTGGGTAAAAATATAATTGAGTCCCTTTGACTTGCTCTTTTTGGACTATAAAAGCTGGAGCCACTTTCGGGGCAAATTTGGAGACCTCATCTATGGGTGGATGGAGCACCATGGATTTTCCCAATTGCTGGGAATGGTTCCCCAGGTCCTTGGTGAAAAATGCGGCTCCCCAGCAAGTGCAGATCTGCAAGACGAGAAACAATTTAGGCAATTGGTGATGCATCTTTCTAAATCGCTCTCCTTTCTTTCTTACAGTACTGATTTAGGGGAACTACCTTGCTTGTTTTTGCTTGTTACTAAAACCAAGCGCACATTTTTTATTGTGTATTATCTTACATTGTGGTTCCTTCATATTCACAGTAAAAGAAGAACATTATTTCCAGTGATGTGTTCTTTAAATCACCTCAGTCAATTGGCAGAACACCAGGAGGCCCCTAAGGAGGCAGGGTGCTGGGAAGCCCTGAGGAATTGGGTGTCAGAGGGCACAAGCAGCCCCCAGGCAGCCGCCTTGTCCCTGGCACCCGGCTGCTCTGGCACTTCCCCAGAGCGTCTCCCAGGCCTGCGGCAGAGCCCTCCAGGCCGGGCCTCAGCAGGAGGGTGGGGGCACCCCTGAGGTGCCCAGGCTGGGCTGGCTGGGCACAGGGAGGGCAAAGCTCCCCTGCTGGGGCATGGGATGAGGCAGTGGGAAGCCAGAGAACCTGAGATTTTACCCCCAAATGTTCTGTCTTTGCCCTAACATTTACCTCAGGTTTTGTCACAAAATGATCTCCATGTGCCCTCTAGAAATTACTCAGACTTTTCCTCAAAAGTAATTTTTTTCCCTAGAGATCCCCTCAAATTTTCCTGCTCAAATATCTACTACATGTACTCGACAGTTCACCTCTGATTTCATTATTCTCACAGTCCAGTGATTACCTCAACTGGAAAGCCCAAATGTTCATTCCGTGCCCTACAGGAGGCACCAGGTAATTCCAGCATTCCTGTGCTATGAAGTTCTCTCCCTGGAAGCCACTGCAGCTTTACCCCTGGCCAAGTGAAACACTCCCTGGTGCTGAGTCAAGCCTGGCCCATGCTCCTCGGTGTGTATGAGCGCAGGGCAGCCCCAGGGCAGCTCCCCCAGGGCTTCTGCAAGGCCGCCCGGCGCCCGGCCCCGCGGGGCGGCCCCAGCGGGTTCGAGTTGCCGCCCGCGGCTGAGGGGAGCGGCGGGGCGGGGCCGCCCGCGCCTGGGCGGGAAACGCTCCCTGCGGCGGGGAGCGGGCGGCGGCGGCGCAGCGCGGACCGCCCCGGCCCTGCCGTGTCCCTCAGGGCGAGCCCACGGCCCCTCAGCGGCCCTGGCGTCCCTTCAGCCAGCGGCATGTGCGCTCAGCCACACGCGGCGTGCCCGTGTCCCCCTCACTTTCCCTCAGTGACACCGCTTCACCCTGGGAGACACGACAGACACCCGCCTCCCCTCAGGGACTCACGCTGGCCTCAGTGGCATGCAGGGCATTTGCATCCCATTCAGAGACTGTCATGACACCTCAGCGAGCCACGGGGCATCTGCCTTCCCTTCAGTGACAGAAAGGCACCTGCAACCTGCTGGGGAAGCCTCAAGTCTGCTCAGTGACCCCATGTGCCCTCAGCATTGGGACACCCACTTTTCTCTCAGTGACCCTCATGTCCCATCAGCAAACCAAGAGGCACCAGCCATCCTGTGGGCGACTCAGAGCGAGTGCAGTGGGTCATGGCGGCCAGGGGCCAGCAGCAAGCAGAAAGCCAGGGCTGGGGAACAGGTTCTGCTCTGCTTACAGCATGGGCTGAGGGCCGGGAGAGCTCCATTTCCCCCTTGAGATGTTGGAGACAGGGCCTTTCACCCTCCTTACAGGGCTGCCCCTCGCTGCAGGCAGCCAAAGGAGCATGACGGCAAAAGGCCAAGGACAGCAAAGCAAAGAGCCAGCCCTGCAAACAGGGAGGCAAACCCAGTTTGGCACCCGAAAGTGCCTGCCGCTCTCATGTGTCCCTGCCCTGGGAATGCCAGCAATGCCCTTTGTCCAGAGGGCCTTTCTGTGGCCCCTCTGGGCTCAAAGCTGCTGCTCTTCTGGCTCAATGGGGCCTAAAGCCACAGAACTCGGCCTCCCCCACAGCAACAGGAACAAGACTCGGAGAGCAGACAGTGGAGCTCAATGCCTAAGGCTGAGGGGCCGGGGGCTCCAGTCTGGAGCACATGTAGGACACACGCCCAGCCCCACAACTTCTGGCCTCACAGCCCTGAAAGGCCGGGACCAGGGTTCCACGCCTGATTCCAGGGGGTCCCTCCAACCGCCCACTGAGGAAGCACCAGAGCAGCTGGCTGTCAGGAACAAGGCAGCTGCCAGGGGGCTGCTTGTGGCCTCTGACAGCCCATTGCTCAGGGCTTGCCAGCGCCCCAGCCCCTCAGGCCCTGCCCCAGCCCGGCCAAGCTGCCCAGCAGCAGCGCCACAGCCTCACAGCAGCTCCAGAGCAGCCCCATCCAGAGGCACCCGGGAGCCCTCAGCAAGGCAGGCAGCAGCACACGGGCGGGAGGACACGGATGGCGCTTCCTGCCTGGCACAGGGTTTGTGGCCATCTCCAGGCACCGCTCTGGCAGGAATCCCCGCAGTTCTGGCCCCTGCCCAGCCGCTCTGTGGGCAGCACAAAGGCTTCAGCAGAACCACCAAAGGCCAAGGGGCTTCTGGCCATTTCCCCTTGCCCACCGCATGCCTGGGCAGCTGGCTGAGCACAAGCACCCTTTTCCCCCTCTTCCCCTCTGCCCTACAGACCCTGGGCAGAAAAAAAGTCTCCTGAGATTCTTTGTATTATAACACAGTCTATATTTACATAGGAAAAAAATAGAATGGAAGAAAAGAAAATTGAAGAGAAGAAAAGAAAAATCTTAAAGAAAACTAAAAATCCCCACTGGCTCAGGTTGCCCCAGCAAAGAGAGCCTCCCGGATCAGCTCTCCTCAGAGCTCCAGCAGTGCAGCCAGCCGAGCCGTGACAGACGAGGCCGAGTCATCCATGCCCTGCGCAGCTGATCGTGCAGTCTCTGGAAGATGGAATATCGCCCACTGGCTGTTGTTCGGAGGACATGCAGTGTTTGAAATGCCAGCTCTGACACAGCACTGCTCATGTCCTCCGTCAGGCTTTCAAGGGCTGCAAGAGAGAGGAACAGAGCTGTGGTAAATAGGTATGATTTGTGCTGACAAAATTGAAACAGTAATCAATATGGATGCAGTAATTAATATTTGGAAATAATAATAAAACAGTTAAAAGTTGTAATGCCAAGAAAAAAGGGAGAGGAGGGGTTCCACCCCCCCCTCCCTGCAGATGTTCAAGGACAGGAGGAAAATGCAGGAGATAACAGTTACTAAAAATTAACGGAAAGAAGGGAAAATCTGGTTGGGTCCCAGGAAAATGCCAGCTGTAAGAGATTTATTGCTTTGATGCTTAAATGTTAGTTTTGGATTACCTTGTACTGGCTTGGTGCGCATGTGTAACCCAAAGGTGAATTAAAGGACATTGAGGAAGAAGAGAGGCCTTCATCAAAAAATGACCCCCAAAGGCTTGTGCGACAACCAAAACGAGCGGTGGAGCATGCGCGGTAAAGGTGGTGATGAGGGCGGAGTTAGAAGTGTGATGAATCGAAAATGGGAAGAGATGACATTGACACATGGCATAAAAGGGGGGAATCTTCACTTGGAAAGCTCGTACATGAGGTGGCAAGGGTCCTGCACTCCATGACCCGCAGTTATCCTTTGCTTACGTGCTATTATTGGAACCAAATTATCCCTTATTTTATATCAAATAATATTGTCAGGATATATTTTCTAAACTATTCAATTAAGATTGCTGCTATCTCAAATATTGTTTGGTTTTTTATGATGGGATAATTGGGCAAACATAACAGAGCTAAGGTCAGATCCCAGATCTGTGGGGAGCCAAGGAGAGCCTGCTGCCAGAGCCTTCCCAGCCGGCTCTTGCCATGGAGCAGGAGCAAGGGGATCAGCCCGGAGCTGCTGGCCAAGAATGGGCCACGAGGCCCCAAAATCTCAGGGTGCTCTGGCCCCGGGAACAGAGCCCTCCGCAGCCGGGGCAGGGCTTGCAGCTGTCCCCGGCAGCCCCCGCTGTCAGCCCGCTGGCCTCACTCACCAGTGCAGATCAGCTGCAGCTCTTGCTGCTGCCCCCTCAGGTGCCGCCCGGCCATGCCTGTGAACACAGAGCCTGTCACGGCGCCAGCGGCACAGCTCCCTGCCGGCGGCGCTGCCAGCCCTGCGGCCACACGGGCTGCTGGCCCGGCAGGGCTCAGCCCGGCCCTTGCCGCACGCTGCCTCCCCAGGGCACGGCTGCCAGAGGGCGGCAGCAGCAATGCCCAGGCCGGGCGGGGCTCCACAGCGCCGGGCCCGGCTGGCGCTGCCGGGGCAGCAGGCGGGGCTGAGGCCGAGGTGCGGCGGGCCGGGCGGGGGAGGGAGCCCGGGCTCGTGGCTCACCCATGAACCTGACGGCCGCCTCTCGCAGGGGCTCCTGTGGGCTCCGCAGGTAGCGCAGGGCCCGGCGCAGGTGCTCGGCCGCTCTGCTCCTGTCCTCTGCCAGCTGCAGAGAGCGGCAGGAGGGAAGGGTTGGCGCGGGCTCAGCCCCTGGGCCGGGCGCTGCCTGCGCCCAGCCCCAGCCTCCCCTGGCCGCACAGCCCTGAGGCGCGGCCTGCAGCCGCTGGCCAAGGGCTCCCGAGGGCAGGGGGCAGACGGCCGGCTGCTGCCCGGGGAGCCGCGGTGCCGGCCCGCAGCCCCGCCGGGCCGGGGCTCCATGGGCGCCTGGCTGGGGCCCACGGGAGCCTGGAGAAGAGCCCCCGTGGCCTCTGGCCGCAGCAGCGGGCAGGGGCACAGCTGCCAGCCCCACACACTGAGCACCGCCCTCAGGGGCCTTCTCCAGGCTGAGCCTGGGGGTTCTTGGCTCCGCTTACCAGGCACTCGCCAAACCTCCATGTCTGATCCACCTGGAGCATTTCTTCGAGATTCCTCCTCTTTAGGAATCTGGCTGAAGAATGCAGTACTACGCAGGAGGCCTGGAGAGCAGCAGAGAGGCACAGATGGCCCCACAGGCCAGGGCACAGGAGCATCCCAGTGCCACAGCCTGGAGGAGGCTGCAGCCCGCAAGGTGCCAGGGCAGGAGGCAGCCCAGTCCCCTCCCAGGGGGACAGCAGGTGGCCACAGGTCGTCACCTTAGCAACAATCTGATTCTCATCATGGCAGTGGAAGTAGAGTGGCACCAGGCTCTGGCGTACGTGGCACTTCAGGGCCTTTCTTCCATCTTCTGTTAATAAGTCCAGCATCTCTTGAAAGACACACATGCAGTTCAGCTGCACCTGGATATCATCCTTTATGAAAAGAAGGGCAAAAGACCTCAGCATCAGCTGCTTCAGGCCCCCCAGGGCACAGGCCTGCATCTGCACAGGGCACCAAGTGTCCGGGCAGCAGCCGGTGGCTGTAGCTGGGGGCACAGAGCCTTACGTGGTCAAAGAGTGGCAGGAGCGCCTCAGCCAGCTGCAGGGCAATGGGGGTGGCTATTGGGGCACCATTATCCAGGAGCAAATATCTGAGTAGAAGAATGGTCATCCTGATCATGTCGCTATCATTTTCCTGCAGGAGCTCCACAAGACTTTCAGTCAGGCTCCCCATTTCTTCAGCCTGTGCGGAACACAAGTTTGTGAAAGGCCAGCCTGCTGCCGCAGGGCCCAGAGGCCAAAGGCCTGTCCCAAAGCACTGGAGCAGCTGAAGTGGGAGGCAGGAGAGCTGGGAGCAGCTGCCCCAGCGCCCAAAGCCCAGGCAAGGCCAAGCGACTGCCTTGCCCAGCCCCACGCTGCCTGCACGGCTTCAGCCACTGCCCCCTTCTCACCATCAAGGGATTCTTGCCCAGCACTACCAGGCCTCTGAGTGCCAAGTAACGCCTGGCCCTGTGCTCGCTCTGCAGGTTCTGTGCCATGATCTCCAGAACACTGTCACTGCATTCCCTCAAGTCCAGGCACTCGAGGACCTGAAAGGCACCGGGCATTGACAGGGACCCAGCCAGCAGGAGCCAGGAACTGCACAGGGCTGGGCCCAGGCTACAGCACAGGGCACGGGCACCGTCCTAGCAGCTGTGCCTACGAGAGGGCAGAGAGCTGGGAGGCAGCGCTGGCCTTGAGGCTCACCTCCACAAGGAATGCCAGGGCAGGGAAATCCCAGTATGGCATCTGTTGGCCGAGCATGGCGAGCAGGTAGAATGCAATCCCGGAACAGAAGTGTACGGCTGACTGGCAAATTTCTCTAAAGAGAGGAAAAAGGAAACAAGACCCTGAGCCAGTGGGGCAAATCTCTCCCAGGAGTGACTCTCAGAGTTCTCATCTTTCCCCACCACCCTTCCAGCAAGGGGATGTGGGCCATTTGGGAGTTGGTTGCTCATAGGCACCCTCCTCTGCCAGCCTTTTCTAGTCTGCTTGGCCGTCCTTCAGTGACAAGGCCCTCTGGCCCATGATCATGGGCAGTTTGGGGGACACCTGGGCACAGAGCACAAATGTCAGAGGCAGTGGGGAGAAAGGGCTCTCACCTGGCCAGCAGAGCCACAGCAAAGTGGTGGGTGTCAAGAGAGAGCAGCGTGTCCCAGCCACACCTGCGTTCCATTGCCACCACCACATGCTCGCAGCGGAGAAGGCAGAGCAGGCACTTCAGGGTGCGCACTGCAAACCTGTGTGCACAGCAAAGGCCAGGTCACGCTGGCAGCACTGGCTCCTTGGCAGGCCACGTGGCAGGGACAGGAGGAGTGGGATGGAGCACCTGTTGGGGCTGGTGGCAAGGCCATGCTCTTGCTGACATCCCTTCCAGAAGGCATCGACCTCCTCTGGCAACTCTTCCGTGCTGAAGAACACTTGGAAGAGCAGATGCACAAATAGGCGGGGGAAATACACCTTCAATATCCGTGGCAGACAGGGCACCTGCAGGATCTTCCACATCACCACGGTTGCCTGCAAAGGACAAAGCCCCCCGGGACAGCGCTCAGTGCCCAGGCGTCCGTGTGGCAGGGCCCTAGCGTGGCAGGGAGAGGCCCGGAGAGAGGCAGGGGAAGCCTCTCAGGGCCTGCTGGGCCTGAAGCTGCCCCTGGGCCAGGTTTCAGGCCAGCAGATGCAGTGGGGGAAGGAGGATGGAGAGCTCTGGAGAGGCGGCCTTGGGGCCAGCAAAGGCCACTTGCAGAAACTCACAGCCAGGCCAAAGACACCCGTTTGGTCCCCATCGGAGGTGCACGTGCTGTACTCTGGCCAGCTCCCCAGCACATCGAGGAAGATCAGCTGTGCCAGCTCCGCAGTCCTGGACGAGCCCATGATGGTCTTCCACATGGCCATGGCAGCTCTGCGGGGTCAGAGCTCTGTCTCAGGTGGGGTCTCAGACACAGCACCAGGGGGAGCTGAGCTGGCTGCCAGTTCTGCCTCTGCCCACTGGCCCTGGCCAGCAGCAGCCAGGCAGCCCAGGCCTGTGGGGACAGAGCCCTGAGGGGCAGGGAGGGAGCATGGCAGCAGGCTCAGGGGCCGACGTGCCAGGGCTGGGAAAGGCAGCAGCCAGAGGGCCCTGGAAGTCTCTGTTGCTCAGACACCTGCGGCAGGCTGTACAGGGTGATGGGCTGGGGAGGCCTGAGCCCTCTGGGCAGGTGGGCCCCATACCTGTCACAGGACGGGGCCACACGCAGGAGCGTCAGGACTGCGTCATCTGGCTGTGCTTCCGTGAGGTCCAGCAGGGCCTCGTCCAGCCTGGGCTCAGCACAGTCATTGGCCACGAGCCACTGGTGGATGAACCTCACCATGGCGGGCACCTGCAGAAGGCACAGGGAGACTTGGGAAGCTGCCAGAGGGAGCAACGTTCCCAGCTTGCCCAGAGAAGTGCTTCCCTTCCCCGCGCACTGCCATGTGGCCTCAAAGGCTCACAGCAACCAGCATGCGTGGCTTGGGAGGCCAAGCAATTCCTGGGAGGATCAAACCCTGCCCACAGGCTGCTTACTTGTTCTGGATAGTATAAACCTTCCTGTACAAGCATACACAGGAGGGCAGCGCTGGTCTTGCTTTGGAACAGGGGCGAGTATGCTCTGAGCCCAGTGCCCATGGCGATGGTCTCTTCCTCCTGCATTCTCCTCATGAATTTGCAGATGAACTGTAGGAGAAGGGCAGGAAGCCGGGGATGTTGCATGGAGTGCTGCACACACGGTGCTGGGCTGAGCAGGGACAGCAGGCCCAGCCCAGCTGGGGGTGGCTGCAGGTACCTGCGCTGTGCTGCGGAAGCGGCCACGGCTGGATTCCTGCTCTTGTGTGCGCTCCAGGGCTGCATCTGGCAAAGAGCGAGCGCAGCCAGAGCTGAGGGGCTGCAGGAGAGGCCGGAGAACACAGCCCAGCCCTGCGCCCCCCAGGCTGCGAGAGCCCCAGGATGCCCCAGGGGATGGAGCACGGCTAGCAGGGTGTCTGCCTGGGCCCTCTTCCATCCTGTCTGTGGGCATTTCCCCAGGGGATGGGATGGGATGGGATGGGATGGGATGGGATGGGATGGGATGGGATGGGATGGGATGGGATGGGATGGGATGGGATGGGGCCAAGTTGGCTGCAGGCTCCAGCCCTGCAGCCCAGCTCTGCCACTCACCCTCCTGTGGTGGCTGGAATGGCACCACCTCCTCAGTCTCCTGTGCTGGGGCAGCTCCAGGGCCTTCTTCCTCCTCTTCCTCCTCCAGCCAGGCCATCTTGGGTACTCTCGGGGGTCTCTGCTCCATGTCTCTGACTGGAGCTACTTGCGGGAGAGGTGCCCTGGGAAAGCTCTGGGGCACCAAGTCCCACGCTCTGCCCTTGAGGGCAGCTGCAGAATAGAAGCCTCGCAAGGCCACGCGTCACCGAGTTCTGTGCTCTGGCCTCGAGCTCAGCTGCAGGAACAAGGCTGCGGAAAAGCTCGGGCTCAGACAGGAACGAGCGTGCTGTGTGGGGGCTCCTCACGGCACTGCTCTGTCCCGTTGTGCCCCGTTGCGTGCTCCCAGCTCCCGGGCAAGCTTCTATTTCCCACGTGTCACAAAGGGGCCTTGGACACCGGGTTCCGTTCCATGTCACGGTGACCGTGCTGCAGCGTGCCACCCAGGGCCCTTGCACACACTGCCGCCTGCCCTGGGGCCACCCCCAGCCCAGCCAAAGTGGCCCAACTTGGAAGGAATGCCTGGCCCCAGGTGTCTAAGGCAGCCCACACAGGATCTTTAGGAAGGGCTCAGAGCATCAGCAAACGCTGCCCTGCTCTGCGGGCTCAGGGCAGCAGAAGGAGCCCCCAGGGCTGCCAACGCAGCTGCGCTGGGAATGGCATGGGGCTGTCCAGGGAAGCTGGCACGGCCTCCTTGGGACACGTCCCGGCCCGTGGCCATCCTCAACCTGCGGGTGTGACACACGCAAGGAACGTGTGGGCCCGGGCACGAATGCTGCTCTGAGCCCTGGGGCCCGGGCAGCGCTGACAGCAGCAGCTGTGGCAGAGTCCCCGCCCAAGCAGAGCTGCCACCCCCCGAGCCCTGGCAGCGCTGGTGCCCGTCTCCTGCCCCAGAGACCTGTGCCCCCGGGGGGCTTCTGTGCCACAGGGAGCCAAAGCCCACCTGCATTGGGGGCTGTGCTCCTTCCTGCAGGGGATGATGGCCAGAGCACCTGGAGCAACTGCTGGCAACACTTGGTCTCTGCCAGATGATGTTGCTCCTTCCTGAAATGTATTTTTTTCATGGAAGGCATTCGCAGTAGCACCACAACACCATCCATTTCTGAGTTTCCCAGGGCAATTAGATTGCAAAGTAACACTGTCATGTTTCCTTGTGCTTTTCTCACTCTCTTTCCTCCATTCTGGGAAAAACAGAATCTGCCCAGGTTCTGATATTCTCAGCTTCAGTTGCTGCCTGTCTGGCTGTGGCAGCTCATGTCCAAACAAAACTGTGTCCCTGCTGAGCACAGCAATGGGTGGCCACAAATGGGGAGGTTCCCCAGTGAACATGAAGGCAGACACGTGGAAGTACAGAGGATAAGGATAACTCTGGGAGGAGAAGCTGTTCAGTGTCTCTGATTACGGTGCCCGCACCCTGAAGCAGCAGCCAGGAGAAGTGCTGTAAGCAGACAGGGGCAGTTTTGGGCACCACAATAGAAGAAGATAGTAAGCTATTATCCAGAATGCAAAGGAGGACTGCAAGGATGGAGTGTGGTCTGGAGGGGCAGCCCTAGGTGCAGCTGAGGCCACTCTAGTCTGTTCAGCCTGGAGGAGAGTAAAGGGCGTCACTGTGGTCTCCAACATCCTCCTGAGGGGAATCAGAGGGGCTGCTGCAGCTCTCGTCACTGTTGGGAGCAGTGACAGCACTCAAGAAAAGGGCAGGGAGCTGGGACAGGGCAAGTTTCATTTCCATATCAGGAAAAGGTTTTTCACCCAGAGCACGGTCGGGCACTGGCACAGGTTCCCCATTGACGCAGCCCAGCGGAGCCCGGGCCGGCTCTGGGGAAAACTCCGGCGCTGTGCCAGGAGTGGGGAACGGCCAAGGCGTGGGCTCTGCCTGCGGCTGAACCTGATGAGCCACTGCTCAGTGGCTCAGGATCTAATAACTGCGGCACGGAGCAGGCAAAAGAGAAGGAGGAGGCTCCTCCATTGTGAGGTTCCACAGGCAAAGGTTTATCCCAAGGGCAGGATTCAGAAGCAAAGAGCCACCAGCACTTCTGTGCATGGGATTTTATAGGGGTACAACTCAGGGGGTGGATACAAACCATTGAGCAAGAAGGAATCTGCAAGGCAGGAGCGAGGGGATTACATCAGTTGCTTGGGACTAATTAGGACAGATGGGAGGAGAGGGTAGGTGCCATGGGCCAGTGGGGTTTCCTGCAATAGGGGAATTCCAAAGGGGTGGTGCAGTCAGGGATTGGTCCAAGACAAAACTGACAGGGAAGGTTCAGGAATAAAGAGCTGGGTTACCTTGACAGGCAGGGAAGGAGCTGGAACAAAGAGTGGGGAATGCCATGAGGGACAGCTTTGAGGGAGGGCAAAACCTAGGGGTAAACCAACTTGGGAAAAACAGGGGGTACATTAAAACAAACTGTTATACAGTAACTGATAAATAAACACAAACTGTAACAGCCCAGGGAAATGGGCACAGCACCAAGCCCATCTGAGGTTGAGAAGTCTTTGAACAACATCGAGAAGTCATTCAAGCTTTTAGACACTACATCAAAAGTCAAGGGTTGTGAACTCTAGGTTTACATGAGTATATACTCCTGAGTTTTACTTTAGGCAGTGTTTTAAGAAACTTGTTTTATGTCCAATCATAGCCCAGTTCCTTGTAGATTGTGTAGAATGTGTAATCCTTTTGTTTTCATTGCTTGTTAGGACTATAAAAAAGAATATTGGTGCTGGGTGACTCAGAGACACCCAGTGTGTGTTAAGTGCAGTATACAGGGCATAAAGAGAAGGAAAAGAGAAGTAGTAGTAATACATACTGGTAAGTTTGGAAATTAAGATAGCATTAAGAATGAATAACACAAGAAGTAAAAATGTTATTAAAAAGAGTCCACTAGAATGTATTTTAGCACATGAGAAAGATTTGGGAGGAAACCTGGAGGGTAATTTTTCAAAGAAAGGTAATCTGATTAAATACTCTACCCCATGGTAGTAGCCTTGGTATCAGTTAGAAAGTGGTGAAAAGTGACCCCCTAATGGAACTTTAAATTATCATACATTGTGACAGTTGATGTTATTTTTATGAAAAGAAGAAAAATGAGATCATGTGATATATGCAGATGTGTTTTTTTACCCTGGAGAATAAACCTGAGTGTCAGAAAGAATGTGGCTTTGATTTGGCCCCACAGGACCCTTTAGTCCTAACCTTGGAAAGAAGTAACAGGCAGAAAATAAAGAGATGCTGTTCAGCATGTAGCATAGGGCAGAGATGTTTGAAATTGGCTAAAAAGCATGAGGAAGATTGTGTTCTAGGTGTCCAAGAGTTACAGCCGAGTTACCCCAGGCCAGCTTGGGTACACTCCCCCTCACCCAACCACTCTGCACCCTGAATGAAACCCAAATGGCAGTGAGGATGAGATGAATAATCCTGGGGAGGGGACAATTTCAGAGACCCCAGTGACAACCAACACAAGGAATAAAACCAAGGAAACTCTGCCTTTAGTCACCCCTTAAGGCAAGCAGTAGGTCCCCAAGGAGAAGCCATGTGGGTGAATTTCTGCTTTTCTACTAGTGATCTGAAGAGTTGGCAGGAAAAAGTTAAAATTTATAGAGAAAACCCCAGCAAAGTAGCAAAACAATTTGAGTTCATAGTCAAGAATTGAGACCCAGACTGAGGTGATACTGATTTCATGCTGACAGAGCTAAGAAAACCAGCAAAAGAGTTGGTGATAAAGGTAGCCAGAGCCCATGTGCAGGGACAAATTGCTAGTGGAGCCTGACAAGGTACAGTGGACCAGCTGTTTCCTACTGTAAACCCTTTGTGGGACCCAAATGATGCAGGCAGCTGTGCAATGGTAGCCAGATACCAGGAACTAGTCAAATTTGAATTAAAAAATGCCATTCCAGAAGCAATAAATTGGTCAGTAATATATAATGTTACACAGGGACAGCACGAGTCACCCACTGACTTTGTGAACAGGCTCTGAGCAGCTGCACGGAAACGCACAGCCCTGGATCCCTGGTCGGATATGGGAAAGCAGCAGTTCCTTTCCCTGATGTTTGGGCAATCTAGCCCAGATGCCAGGCAGAAACTTCAGAAGCTGAAAGAGCCTGTAAAGAGAGACTTAAAGGCATTAATGAAAAAGCATAGAAGGTGTATGATAATAAAGACAGAGAAAAAGAAAAAGAACTCCCTGCAGCCACGGTGGCAGCTCTGGATCAGCTCCAGGGAGAGGACGTGGGCGTGGATGAAGCAGAGGCAGGGGCCAAAATACCAGAGGCAGAGGAGGTCCAAACCAGCCACAGGACAAGCTGGGGCCAAATCAATGTGCATATTGTAAGAAAGGACACTGGAAATGCCAGTGCCCAGAGTTAGCAGACACAGTGCACAAAACTCTTGTAGCCACTCTAGATGGTAAGAAATGACCAAGACTGGCAGATCTTACCCTAGCAGGCCCACTGGTTAAAATACAGCTGAAGAATGAGAAAGAAGTTGAATTTTTAGAAAATACTGGAGACCCATTTTCACTCTTGAATCAAGCATTGATACCCAAAAGTGAAAACTGTCTTCAAGCAAGAGGAGCCACTGGCCAGCCAGAACAATGCATTCTTCCTGAAATTGCTTAAATGTAAAATTGAGAAGAAAATGAGAATACATCAGTTTCTTGATTTACCAAACTCACCCAAATCTGTCCTAGGCAGGGATTTGCCGGAAAATTTAGAAGCGACAGTTCAGCTTAAAAAAAGAAAAATGAAATTTAAGGTACCTGAAGACAAATTGGTTTTAGCATTAGGACTGACAATTGACACAAGACCAACAAACAACAATAACTCCTTAGAGCAAGTGTTGAATCAGGTGTACCCAAGAGTAGGGGATACCGATAGGCCAGGAAAATCAAAATGAGCAGACCCTGTAAAAATCGAGCTACAGACAAGAGTTAGGCCAGCAGTCAGAAAGCGATAGCCTTTAAGATTAGAAGATAGGAAAGGAATACAGGCAACAATCATTAAATTCCTGACATTAGGATTATTGGAAGAATGGGAGTCCAAATTTAATACTCCTAGATTGGCAATAAAGAAACCTAATGGAACTTAGAAACTAGTGCCAGATTTACAGGCAATTAATGATTTATGCCTGACTACCTTACTAGCTAAGCTTTGAGATGATTTTATTTGGTTTCCAGTGATAGATGTGAAAGATGCTTTCTTCTGCCTGCCACTTGCAGAAGAACATCAAAATATATTTGCTTTTGAATGGGAGAACCCTAGCACAAGCAGGAAAAACCAACTTAGCTGGGCAGGACCTTCTCAAGGGTTCACAAACATTCCCAGTTTTTGGGAATCAGTTGGCTGAAGAATTAGAGCTATGGCAATCACTGCCTGGGGAAGGAACACTCCTACAGCATGCAGATGGTTTGTTAATTGCTACTGACACTACTAAAGAATGTTTTGAGTGGGCAGTGAACCTTTTGAATGTTCCTGGACTGAGTGGTTATCGAGTATCTGCCCAGAAAGCCCGGCTGGAGCAGCAGCTGTGGCTGTGCCCCTCCGAGGGGGCGCTCGCAGTCCCCGGCTTGCCCTGGCACAGCGAGCGGCGGGGACACTCTCCCGCTCCTCGGGAGGCCGCGAGAGCAGCTGAGGCTTTCGCCTGCTGCGGACGAGACACCGAAGCCACGCTGGCAGGAGAAGGAGAGGGGACTCCAGCTGGGGGCAAAGTCCAGCTTTATTACAGAGCTCCAAGGAGATCCACAACCCAGGGGAGCCAGAGAACTGGAGACAGAGAACTGGGCTGTGCAAGGTGTTATAAAGGGGAGGTGAACAGGGGAGGGGATGGCCCATCTGCCAATGGAATTCCAGGAGGGCGGGGGGAGCAGGGAAACAGACATGTAGGGGAACCAATGGGGATAAACCAGGGGAGGGGCCCCGGTGCCTGAGCCTATCACTCGACACCCTTGGAAGAAGTTTCTTGAGGGAAGGGATGGGCTGTGGAGTGACAGGCAGGACACAGGGGAGGGGTTGAGGGGATGACAAGGCAGTTTTCAGGGAACCAGGGAAGGAGGCAGCGAGATTGACATTAACAAGGAGGGAGGAGGCAAAGGGGGCAGAACCACTGTAACAGGGAGGAACTGCAACAAACCAAAGTACAGCTTAATGCAACCAAAACATATAAGAACACACTACAACAAGCAACAAGTGACCTAGCTTGGATATGGGGTCTCCAGAGGACAACGATCTTTGGGAACTGCCCGGAAGGAGCAATTTGCCAGACACTCGACCACAAACCATAAGATAACTCCATGCTTTCCTTGGAATGACAGCTTGGTGCCAACTGTGCATATACAGCTGCAGATTGATCATGAAACCTTTATACAAATTGGTGAAAATCTCTAAAAATACCGTGATATGGATCCCCGAATTGAACAGGGCCTTTGAAGATCTGAAGGGTGAACTCATGAGGGCCCCTGCTGTGGGGCTGCCTGACGTGAGCAAGCCCTTTTGGTTTTTCCCACATGAAGGACGGAATAGCTTTAGGGGTTCTGGCACAACACCTGGGTCCTTACAAAAGGGCATTGGCATTTTTTTCTAAGCAACTCAATACTGTGAGAAAGGGCTGGCCCGCCTGCCTCAGGGCACTAGCAGCAGTGATCATGAACATTGAAGAAGCAAGGAAGTTTACACTAGAACAAAAGATGACTGTCTCAGTGTCACACATGGTGTCAGCTGTTTTAGATCAGAAAGGGAACCATTGGCTGTCTTCCTTGAGATTCCTAAACTACCAAGCAGTCCTGGCTCAATCTGATGATACTGGAATTCAAGTGACCAATGTTGTTAACCCTGCCTCTTTTCTGCAAGGAAAGTCCAAAGCTGAAGCTGTGGTACACGGCTGCCTACAGCCCATGGAAGCTGTGCGCTCCAGCCACCCAGATCCAAAGGAACAGCTGCTCCCAGATGCCGTGAACTGGTTCAGCCATGAACTGCTGCTGTGATGGCAGCAGTTTTGGGAGACAGGGAGTGCGAATGGCGGGCTACGCCGTGAGCACAGTCTCAGAGGTAATCGAGTCAAAGCCATTTCCAGCAGGAACCTCAGCACAAGAGGCTGAGCTGATAGCCCTCCCTCTAGCATTAGAAGTGGCAAAAGGAAGGGAAGTTAGTGTTTGGATGGATTCCAAACATGCCTATGGAATTGTTCATGCCCACGGAGCCATATGGAGGGAAAGAGGACTCCTGACTGCACAAAAGAAGATGGTCAAATATGCAGCTGAAATCCTCAGGCTCCCTGAGGTGGTGGAGCTCCCATTGCAAGTGCCAACTGTACATTGCTGAGGGCACTCTAAAGGTAACACCCTCCTGGAAGCAGGTGACAGATTTGCAGATTATGAAGCTCAAATTGCTGCTGAAAGAAATGAACCACTTGTGGCAGCTCTAATATCTACTGCAGTATCAACTAAGCAGCCTGTAAAATACCAACCTTCTGATTATAAATGGATTAATGAAAGTAAAGGAAAACGTTCAGAAAATGGTTGGGGACAATTAGAAACAGGTCAAGTAATAATACCAGAGAAGTAAATGAGACAGTATGTGGAATCTGAACATGATAAGACTGGCTGGGGAGCAGAACCCAGTACCTAAAGGTACAAATTGCAGGCCCAGGCTTGCAGAACACTGTTAAAGAAGGGCCATCACAATGTGTGACTTGTTTGAGGAATAATCCAAATCCAACAGTCAGGCTAGAACAAGGGGTTTTGAGCAGAGGAGCTTTTCCTGGAGACTTGTGGCAGATAGACTTTGCTGAACTCCCAAGAAAGGGGGTTTGCAATGTTTGCTGGTACTTCCTGATACTTTCTCTGGGTGGCCAGAAGCGTTCCCTTGTAGGACAAAGAAAGCTAGAGAATTGATAAGAAAAGTATTGCTGAATGAGGTCATGGCTAGGTTTGGTGCACCTGGAGAAATATCCTCTGACAGAGGATCTCATTTCTGTGCCATCTCAAATGGTGCAAGCTGTGTGCAAAGCATTAGGAATCCAATGGCAGCTTCACACGCCCTGCAGACCACAAGCTAGAGGTCAAGTAGAAAGGCTGAATCATATGATCAAACAGCTAAAATTTGGCAAGAAGTGCATTTATATTGGTATCAATCTCTACCTATTGCCTTCATCAGACTTAATAAAACCTAGGTCTAAAGAAAAAGCCCATTTGAAATGCTTTATGGCAGACCTTATGGATTAAATGTCACTCATGATGAAAATTTGGCTCAAGATGGTAGTCAATATATCTATGACTATTTAATGGCTATAAACCAACAATTGCACCAGAAGTTTAGTACTGCGTTTGAGAATCAATCTAAGCAGCCAGATCATTAATTGCATACAATTGATCCGGGTGGCTGGGTGTGTGTTAAGAATTTTACAGGTGATCCTCTGCAGGAAAAGTGGGATGGACTGTTCCAAGTGCTCCTGACTGCCTTTTTCCATCTGAGTAAAGGAAAGACCTGCCTGGATTCACTACACCCCTTCAATCTTCTTGATTCAAGAAATCACCAACTAAACCCTGGACAACCAAACCTGTTGGGGACCGTGGACTAAAACTGAAATTCACTCCTAAACCATTAAATTCATTTTGTATTTCACTGTCTTTTTCATTGGTTATACTGTCAGTGCCTTTGATGTTAACACCTGTGTAACACTAATAGGAACCCTAGCTAATTATACAGGACTCAGGGATTGCAGGATTTGCGGAGAGGTGTAACAATGGAACCTTCCCTTAACAGGGCTACCATCAAGCAATTGGTCAGATTTGAGCCCCCACAGCTTCCACAATGCTGGTGCTCAATGTAGACAGGCAGGATCTTCTTGGGAAAGCCCCTTTTCCATTACAGCCTCTCAACAAGTCAGTCACAGACACACAGGGCTGAACAAGTCTGGAAAAAATCTCGGCAGCGTTTCTGCTAACACAGCTGGGTGGGTCAGTGGCACCCAGCCAGTGAGTGATGATGGAAAAACTGTCTTTTTGATAGACATAGGGGAAACAAGTCAGTGAGAATTACCACCAACTGCCTTTTTCCTGATGCATCTGGGTGCCTTTGTGGGAATGGAATAGCATTAAAACAACTAGCAGGTAACTGGACTGGCCAATGTACCATGGGATCCCTTATCCCTTGGTTACAGGTATAAATCAAACTCATGAAATGACAGGTATTATTCGAGGACTGTAGAAGAACAGGCTCACAAAAAGAACACCCAATAACCCAGTGGTGTGATACAGCAAGAGTTTCCACAGTTTTGTGAGGGCGTTGCTCCCAAATTTTGGAATTGCACAACTGGAAAAGGCAATTTCAGACATCCCAGCTGAAATAGAACTGATTGCTAATTCAACAGCAGATGCCTCAGGAAGACTAGAAAGAGAAACAGACTCACTAAAAGAAGTAGTCTTTCAAAACCGCAGGGTGTTAGATATGGTAACAGCCAAATGGGGGGAGTTTGTATTCTAATTAATGCCAGTTGTTGCACTGCTATAAATCAATCAGGGCAAATAGCAATGGATATCTGTGCCATTTGGCAACAGGCACAAGTACTCCCTGCACTAACCCAAGGCATTACATCTTGGAGCAAATATTTGAGGGAAACTCTGACATCTTGGCTACCTAATCTGAACTGGCCTACAAACCTTTGGTAGGATTTTTAGGAACTGGAATACCATTCTTAGGAACCTGCATGATGAGCCAATGTTTCATATGGTATTGTAAACAAACTGCCAACACATATCAAGAATGGAAGCAAAACAAAATGAGATAAAGACTGAAACAGGTAAATATTTTGAGAGCACAACAAGACTATAGTTGCCAAAGAATTTGCAAAGGATAAAAGAAAGGGCGGACTTGATGCCTAGGCAATGAGATAATGCTTGAGCTACACAAAAAGCCGTAGCTGTGCAGAAAGAAGTAGCGACTTTGTAACAGGGTATGTGAATGAAGCACCTTTTGGAAATCCGCAAATTTAGCAGAACAAGCTACCTGCAAAAGCTGACCACTGGCTGTTGGAGCAGACAATCCTATAGAGCATGCACAAGAAGCAGGTGTGAGAGCTCAAGCACGAGGAAGACTTATGAGCCTTCATCCAAAACGACCACCAGAGGCTGATGACCACCTTGTGCAGAAACCGTGCATGTGCTACAAGGGCTTGCATCATCATGGGATTAGAAAATGTGTTGCAATATGAAGGTGGGGAAAGTATAATGTGCACATGCAGTAAAACATGTATAAAAGCTAGAACTGTTCAAAGGATGGATGAGTGAGTTTGTGGCGGAGCAATGCCCCTCACTCCCAGCACTGAATAAACAAATACCTTCTCCATAGGCCTTATACTATTGAGGGCTGTTTTCTTGCCTAGTTTTTGGGCACCAGCACCATAATCGGACACACAGAACAGCTTCTCCTCCCAGTTATCCCTATCCACTGCACATCCCCATGTGTCTGCAATGATATTCACTGGGGAACTTCCCTATGTGTGGCTGTCCATGGCCATGCTCAGCAGGGATGTAGATTACTGTGGACATGAGCTGCCACAGCCAGACACAAAGCAACTGGAGCCTAGAATATCAGAGGCTGGGGAGATTATTTTTTTTTTTTTCCAGAATGCAGGAAAGAGAGTCAGAAAAGCACAGCGTTCCATTGAAATCTGATTTTTTTGAGAAACTCAGAAACTGATGATGTTGTGGTGCTACTGCCAATCCCTTCCATGAAAATAATTCATTTCAGGAAGGAGCAACATCATGTGACAGAGAACAAGTGTTGCCAGCAGTTTCTCCAGGTGCTCTGGCCATCAGCCCCTGCAGGAAGGAGCACAGCCCCCAATGCAGGTGGGCTTTGGCTCCCTGTGGCACAGAAGCCCCCGGGGGCACAGGTCTCTGGGGCAGGAGACGGGCACCAGCGCTGCCCGGGCTCGGGGGGTGGCAGCTCTGCTTGGATGGGGACTCTGCCACAGCTGCTGCTGTCAGCGCTGCCCGGGCTCCAGGGCTCAGAGCAGCATTCGTGCCCGGGCCCACACGTTCCTTGTGCATGTCACACCCACGGGTTTGGGACGGCCACGGGCCGGGACATGTCCCAAGGAGGCCGTGCCAGCTTCCCTGGAAGGCCCCGTGCCCTTCCCAGTGCGGCTGCGTCGGCAGCCCTGGGGGCTCCTCCTGCTCCCCTGAGCCCGCAGAGCAGGGTAGCGTGTGCTGATGATCTGAGCCCTTCCTAAAGATCCTGTGGGGCTGCCTTAGACACCTGGGGCCAGGCATTCCTTCCAGCCTGGGCCACTTTGGCTGGGCTGGGGGCGGCCCCAGGGCAGGCGGCAGTGTGTGCAAGGGCCCTGGCTGGCACGCTGCAGCACGGTCACCGTGCCATGGAACGGAACCCGGTGACCAAGGCCCCTTTGTGACACGTAGGAAATAGAAGCTTGCCCGGGAGCTGGGAGCCCGCAACGGGGCACAACGGGACAGAGCAGTGCCGTGAGGAGCCCTCGCACAGCGCGCTCGTTCCTCTCTGACCCGCAGCCTTTGCGAGGCCTTATTCCTGCAGCTGAGCTCGAGGCCAGGCCACAGGACGTGGTGACGCGTGGCCTTGCCGAGACTTCTCTTCTGCAGGTGCTCTCGAGGGCAGGGTGTGGGACTTGGTGCCCCAGAGGCATCTCCCATCCCTGCCACCAGTGCCCTCGAAGCCCGACCACAATCGTTGTCAGGAGTCTCCTGTCCTTGTGGCAGGAGCCCTGGAGACCAGAGTGCAGGACTTGCTGTCCTGTAGCCTTGCCCAGGCTTCTGTCTTGAAGGTGCCTTCCAGGCACAACTGCAGGACTTGCTGACTCGGAGCTTTTCTGAGGCATCTCTCCTGCAAGTAGCCACAAATCCAGGCACTAACATGGAGCAGAGACCCCCGAGAGCGCCCAAGGTGGCCTGGGGGAAAGAGGAGGAAGAAGGCCCTGCAGCTGCCCCAGCACAGGAGACCAAAGAGGTGCTGCCAATTGAGCTGCTGCAGGAGGGTGAGTGGCAGAGCTGGGCCACAGGCTTGGTGCCTGCAGCCAGCTTGGCGCCTTTGCATCCCATCCCATCCCATCCCATCCCATCCCATCCCATCCCATCCCATCCCATCCCATCCCATCCCATCCCATCCCCTGGGCCATGCCCATGGACAGGACAGAAAAGGGGCCGGGGCCCCGCAGGGGCCGTGCTCCATCCCCTGGGGCATCCTGGGGCTCTCCCAGCCTGGGGGGCGTAGGGCTGAGCTGTGTTCTCCGGCCTCTCCCGCAGCCCCTCAGCTCTGGCTGCGCTCGCTCTTTGCCAGGTGCAGCCCTGGAGCGCACACAAGAGCAGGAATCCAGCCGTGGCCTCTTCCGCAGAACAGCGCAGGTACCTGCAGCCATCCCCACCTGGGCTGGGCCTGCTGGCACCGTGCTTGGAGCATTGCCTGCAACATGCCTGGCTTCTTGCCCTTCTCCTACAGCTGGTTTGCAAATTCATCAAGAAAATTCGGGCGGAAGAGACCAGCACCATGGGCACTGGGCTCAGAGCCTATTCGCACATCTTTAAAACCAAGACCAGTGCTGCTCTGCTGGATATGCTCGTAGAGGAAGGCTTTTCCAACCCAAAGCAAGTAAGCAGCCTGTGGCCAGGCTTGATCCTCCCAGGAATTGCTTGCTTGCCCAAGCCATGCCTGCTGCTCACTGGAACTCTTGGAGGCCATGGCAGCGTGGTGGCAAGGGAAGCACTTGTCTGGAGAAGCTGGGGACATTCCTCCTTCTGGCAGCTTTCCAAGTCTCCCCATGCCTTCTCCAGGTGCCTGCCATGGTCAGATACATCCACCAGTGGCTCCTGGCCAATCAGTTTGCTGAGCACAGGCTGAACAGGAGCCTGCTGGATCTGACAGAAGCACAGCCTGCTGACGTAGTCGTGACGCTCCTGCGTGTGGCCCCGTCCTGTGACAGGTATGGGGCCCACGTGCCCAGAGGGGCTCAGGGCTCCCCAGCCCATCAACCTGTACAGCCTGGCCCAGGTTGTACAGGTTGTAGCCTGGCCTGACCAACAGAGAGTTCCAGGGCCCTCTGGCTGCTCCCTTTGCCAGCCCTGGCACGTCAGCCCCCGAGCCTGCTGCCATGCTCCCTCGCTGCCCCTCAGGGGCCTGTCCCCACAGGGCTGGGCTGCCTGGCTGCTGCTGGCCAGTGGCATTGGGCAGAGGCAGAGCTGGCAGCCAGCTCAGCTCCCCACTGCTGCCCAGGCCCCGCTGCTGTGTCTGAGACCCCCCTGAGACAGAGCTTTAACCCCACAGAGCTGCTTTCACCATGTGGAAGAGCATCATGTGCTCGCCCAGGACTGCAGAGCCAGCGCTGCTGATACTCCTGCACGTGCTGGGGAGCTGGCCCAAGCACAGCACGTGCACCGCCGATGGGGACAAAACGGGTGTCTTTGTCCTGGCTGTGAGTTTCTCTAACTGGACTTTGCTGGCCCCAAGGCCGCCTCTCCATCCTCCTTCCCTCACTGGATCTCCCTGCCGCAGGCACTGGCCTGAAACCTGGCCCAGGGGCAGCTCCAGGCCCAGCAGGCCCCGTGCTCCCGCTGCGTCTCTCCGGGCCTCTCCCTGCCAAGCTCGGGCCCTGCCACACGGACGCCTGGGAACTGAGCGCTCTCTCGGGGGGCTTTGTCCTTTGCAGGCAACCGTGGTGATGTGGAAGATCCTCCAGGTGCCCTGTGTCCCACATATGGTGACGGTGTATTTCCCCCGCCTCTTTGTGCATCTGCTCTCCCAAGTGTTCTTCAGCACTCTGGATATGCCAGAGGAGGTCGATGCCTTCTGGAAGGGGACATGCCAGGAGGAATACGGCCTTGCCACCAGCCCCAACAGGTGCTCCATCCCACTCCTCCTGTCCCTGCCATGTCCCTGGCCAGGAGCCAGTGCTCCCAGCATGACCTCGCCTTTGCTGTGCACGCAGGTTTGCAGTGCAGACCCTGAAGTCCCTGCTCTGCCGAATGCAGCACGAGGATGTGGTGGTGGCAATGGAAAGCCATTGTGGCTGGGACATGCTGCTATGTGCTGACACCCACCACTATGCCGTGGCTCTGCTGGCCAGGTGAGAGCCCCTTCTCCCCACAGCCTCTGAAATGTGTGCCCAGGGAGCTCCACAGAGTCCCCGAGTCGTGGGCCAGAGGGCCTTGTCACCGAGGGATGGCCAAGCAGACTGGAAAAGGCTGGCAGAGGAGGGTGCCCAGAAGAGCTGCCTCCCAAATAGCCCAGGGCCTCTTGCAGGATGCTGGGGAAAGAGCAGAGCTCTGTGAGTCAGTCCTGGCGGAGGTTTGTCCCCCTGGCCCACAGCCTTGGCTCCTTTTTCTCCTGCCAGGGAGATGTGCTGTGTCTCCGTCCCCTCGTGCTCCCGGATCGCTCGCTACCTGCTCCGGCTGCTCAGCACACAGGAGCCACGCTGGCAGCTGCCCGCCCTGGCCTTCCTTGTGGAGGTGAGCCTGATGGCCAGCGCTGCCTGGCTGAGCTGCCTCCCAGCTCTCTGCCCTCTCACAGCCGCCGCTGCCTGGGACGGTGCCCGTGCCCTGTGCTGCTGCCTGGGCCCAGCCCTGTGCGGCTCCGGGCTCCTGCCGGCCGGCTCCCCTGTCACTGCCCTGTGCCTTTCAGGTCCTCCAGTTCCTGGACTTGAGTGAACGTGGTGCTAAGAGAGTCCTGCAAATCTTGTCAAGGCAGCTGCAGAGCCAGTGCAGAGAGAGGCGTCGCCTGGCGCTCAGGGCCCTTCTTGAGCTCATTGAGGAGCCCTTCATGGTGAGAAGGGGGCAGGGGCTGAGGCTGAGCTGGGCAATGCAGTCGCTTGGGCTTGGCAGGGCTTTGGCCGCTGGGGCAGCTGCTCCCAGCTCTCCTGCCTCCCAGTTCAGCTGCTCCAGTGCTTGGCGACAGGCCTTTGGCCTCTGGGCACTGTGGCAGCAGGATGGCATTTCACAAACTTGTCTTCCGCACAGACCAAAAAAATGTGGAGCCTGACTGAAAGTCTTGTGCACTTCCTGTGGGATGCAGATGGAGAGATAGTTTTCATGACAGTCATGCTACTCAGCTTTATCATCTTGGACAATGATACGCTGATGCCCGGCCCCATCACACTGCAGCTGCTTGAGGCGCTCCTGCCACTCTTTGACCACGTAAGGCTCACTGCCCCCAGCCACGGCCACTGGCTGCTGCCTGCACACTGTGTCCTGTCCATTTGCAGGCCTGCGCCAAGCTGAGCCCCGTGCAGCCGCAATGCTGAGCTCTTGTCTTCTTGCTTCCATCCAGAACAATTGGCAGGTTCAGCTGATCTCCATCCTGCTCTTCCAAACGTTGGTGACTCCTCCACCGGAAAGGGAAAAAAAGGCCCTGAAGACACCCCTGCGCCAGAGCCTGCTGCCCCTCTTCTTCCACTGCCATGATGGCAATCGGCTTGTGGCACAGGTGAGGACTCGTGGGCTGCTGCTATCTCCCTGGCAGGGGGCTCGGCTGCCTCCTGGCCTGGCGCCTGCCGGGCTGCAGCCTCCTGCAGGCCTTGGCACAGGGACGCGGGTCCTGCGCCCTGGGCTGTGGGGCCATCTCCGCGTCTCTGCTGCTCTCCAGGCTTCTCAGGAAACGCTGCTTTGTGTGGCCAAGTTCCTGAAGAGGAGGGATCTTGAAAGACTGGTGAAGAGCCAGAATCTGTGGAAGTTCAGCGAGTGCCTGGTAAGGAGGGCCTGCAAGCCCCAGCCTCAGCCCAGAGAAGCCCCCTGAGGGCGGTGCAGGCAGCGCCCGGCCCAGGGGCTGAGCCCGCGCCAAGCCTTCCCTCCTACCGCTCTCTCCAGCTGGCAGAGGACAGGAGCAGAGCGGCCGAGCACCTGCGCCAGGCCCTGCGCTACCTGCGGAGCCCACAGGAGCCCCTGCAAGAGGCGGCCGTCAGGTTCATGGGTGAGCCACGAGCCCCGGCTCCCTCCCCGGCCCGGCCCGCCGCAGCTCGGCCCCAGCCCCGCCTGCTGCCCCGGCAGCGCCAGCCGGGCCCGGCGCCGTGGAGCCCCGCCCGGCCTGGGCATTGCTGCTGCCGCCCTCTGGCAGCCGTGCCCTGGGGCGGCAGCGTGCGGCAAGGGCCGGGCTGAGCCCTGCCGGGCCAGCAGCCCGTGTGGCCACAGCGCCGGCAGCGCCGCTGGCAGGGAGCTGTGCCGCTGGCGCCGTGACAGGCTCTGTGTTCACAGGCATGGCTGCGCGGCACCTGAGGGGGAAGAAGGAAGAGCTCCGGCTCCTCTGCAGCGGTGAGTGAGGCCAGCGGGGGCTGCCGGGGGAGCTGCAAGCCCTGCCCCAGCTGCCGAGGGCTCTGCTCCCTGTGCGCACCAGGGGTGGCGTGGGCAGAGCACACAGAGATTTCAGGGCCACCCGGGGGATTCGTGGCCAGCAGCTTCGGGCTGGTCCCCTTGGTCCCTGCTCCCTCCTGCCCATGGCTAGAGCCGGCTGCCATGGCCCTGCCAGGGCGCTCTCCTCGGCTCCCCGCAGATCCGGGATCTGACCATGGCTCTGTCCCTCTCTCTTTCAGCCCTTCAGCACCTGACAGAGGACACCAGCAGTGCCGTGTCAGACGTGGCACTTGCAACATTGGATGTCCTCCAGGCACTGCAGAGTGAGCCATATTCCATCTTCCAGAGGCTGCAAGATCAGCTCCGCAGGGCATGGAGGACTCAGCCTCGTCTGTCCAGGCTCGGCTGGCTGCGCTGCTGCAGCTCTGCAGAGAGCTGATGCCAGAGGCTCTGTCTGCTGGGACCACCTGAGCCAGGGGGAATTTTCTATTTCTTTCAGATTGTTCTTTTCTTCTTTTTGGTTTTTCTTTAGTATATCAATATAGAGTTTGTTACAATACCCAGACTCCCAGGAGCTTTCTTTTGCTACCCAGGCTCTGCAGGGCTTAGGGGAAGAGGGGGACAAGGTTGCCTGGGCTGGGCCAGCTGCCCAGGCGTGCAGTGTTGTAGGGAAAATGGCCAGAAGCCCCTTGGCCTTTGGTGGTTCTGCTGAAGCCTTTGTGCTGCCCACAGAGCGGCTGGGCAGGGCCTGGAGCTGTGGGGATCCCTGCCAGAGCGGTGCCTGGAGATGGCCACAAGCCCTGTGCCAGGCAGGAAGCGCCATCCGTGTCCTCCTGCCCGTCTGCTGCTGGCTGCATTGCTGAGGGCTCCCGGCTGCCTCTGGATGGGGCTCCTCTGGAGCTCCCAGGGCTGCGGCGCTGCTGCCGGGCAGCTTGGCCGGGCTGGGGCAGGGCCTGAGGGGCTGGGGCCATGAAGGGATGAGGGACTGGGAAGCCCTGACAGGACACGGCAGTGGGAAGGCACAAGGGGGATGTGTGAAGGAGTGGGTGGCTGTACCGTTGGCTGGTGGGGAATTGGGTTGGAGACAGAGAGAGCACTCACCCCGATGTTCATGTGGCAAACAGAGAGCGTTTATTCTCAAGCCCTTCCTTCTAAAGGGCCTTTGAAAAACCCCGCCTGGATAATTTCATTGCTCTGATCTCTATGCCTTGTCAGATTCTGGCCAGTGAAATGCTGCAGCCCTGGGTGAGATGTGACTGGGCGAGGCCCCTGGCAGTCAAACCAGGGCTGGTACATTCACACAGCACAAGCCAGCCTGCACTGTGACACACGGCAACAGAGTGCAAGGCACAGCTCCGGGTGCTCCCCAGGAACCTCAGCTCTGGGAGCGCTGTCTGCCCCAAGCTCCAGGGGCTGCAGTGCGAGCCCGGCTGGGCTCTGCCCTGGGGCCATCCTGCAGGGACAGCTGGACACAGGGAGCACTCCCTGTGACTGTGGTCACAAGGGTTTTCAGGATGAAGAAGAGACGAGAATGTTGACTCCATGATCAGAAGGCTTGATTTATTATTTTATATGTTACATTAAGACTATACTAAAAAGCAATAGAAAGGAAAGGTTTCTTGAGAAGCTAGCTAAGCTAAGAATAGAAAAGAATGAATAACAAAGATCAAGAGCCAGCTCTGCCATGAGTGGTCAAGAAATCCAAACACGTACAGGAGACCAATCATGGGTCTACCTGTTGCATTCCACAGCAGCAGATAACCATTGTTTACTTTGGTTGCTGAAACTGCAGCTTCTCACAAGGAAAAATCCTAAGAAAGGATTTTTCATGAAAGATGTCTGCAACATGTCACCTTTTTTTTTTTAGTTAAATTAAAAGGAAAAGTGTTTGTAATTTTCTCTGCTGTACTCATGCCGAAGAAAAAGACAAACACTTGACAGGTTATCTGTTGCCAATCAAACTCCACTCAAGTGCTCCTGTGGAATGCACTTGGAATTTCTTCACCCGTAGAACATAAATTCTATCATATCACTAAAACAATTTTATAATATAAGAAAATGAAAAAACAATGCAAAGAAAATTCAAGTCCAAGCAGCTGAGTTTCAGGAAAAGTCCATGGCTTGAAGATGTTCCTCTTTGCCATATCTGAAAGTTTCTTTTGGTCCTGAAACAGGCTTGCTACAGAAAAGTCCATCAATAGTTATTAAAAGTCCATTGACAGTCTTCAAAGAATTTCGAGAAAATTTCTGAAATGTCTTGCCACAGCCCTTTATTGTCCAACTTGGGCTGAAGCCAATCCCTGGCTCCTCAATGCCTCTGAGCTGCTGCCAGCTCTTTCACCAATTTTTTTTTTTTTTTTTTTTTTTTTTTTTTTTTTTTTTTTTTTTTTTTTTTTTGTCTTGTCGGAAAGAGCAGCAGCAGCAGAGGAGCCAGAGAGAGGCCCTTGGGGGCCCTGGCCCATGTGGAAGGATCAGGAACCCCAGACCTGGCCCACTGAAAGGTGGCCTAGGACCAGAAGGGGGAAGCAAAGCCCCCAAACCCAACAGGAGGCCGGGAGGTGGCCCTGGCCCAAGCAACCAAGCCAGACAGCCCAGGCCCAGCCCCCGAGGCAGGCTCCGCATTGGCACAGACCCGCACCCTGCTGCCAGTACAATGGCAGAAGGGGTGACCAAACGCTTCCTTTCCCCAAAATCACCGAGGCATGCCGGCAGTGGGAAGACAGAAGCTGTCCCGAGAATCTTCGTCTCGGGTCTGGGGATGTCCTTTCCCCACAGCAGACAAGCGATGCTCGCTTCCTGCTGTGTCCTCTGCCTCTGCAATGCAAATGCACCAGGTGTTCCTCCCATCTGCCTCACGGCACCACCTCCACCCCCTCTGGGCTGGGGACCAGGGGCAGAACTTTTGGGACCCAGCTCCCCCTCGCTACTGGGGCGCGCGAGGGGCGGCAGAGAGATTCGCATCCCCCAGGGGGAAACCCCGGACCAAACACCCCCCAACCTGCCAAAAATGCTGATCTTGAAAACAGGCAGCCGGGCTGCGCCCACAGCCAGCTGTCGGGCCATGCCTCCTCCACGGAAGGACAGGCTGACGCCCTCTTCCCCTGTCCCAGCTCCCCCCGTAGGGGCAGTCCCGGAACAACCCGAAAAACTCGGGGAGGAAGTCACGCTGGATGCAGGAGGCGCCGCTGCAGCTGCCGCTGGCTGCAGGGCAGCCTCTGACGCAGACACAGAGGACGGAGTCCCCGCAGGCGGCAGAACTGCCGGGGCGGGCAGCGGGGCCACCTGGGGAGGTGGCGGGGGCGGTGGGGGTGGCACGGGGTCAGCAGCATCTTCTGCGCCGGACTCTGACATCGGCCGCGGAAGCGCTGTCGCAGAAGGCGGAAGAGTCCGCACGGGAGGCAGCGGGACGGCCGGGGGGAGCAGTGGATCGCTGTTGCCCAGCAACATCAGCGCAGCCATGGGAAGCGGCGTTTCTGAGGTCTCAGATGCAGGCGGGGAAGCTGGCGGAACTGCAGCCGGAGCACCCACAGGCTCTGCCGGAGGGACGGCCGTGGGAGGGGCCGCGCGGGGAAGCGCCCACACGTGTGGGGCAGGTTGGGGCGGCGCTCGCGGCACTGTGCGGGGCGGTGCCGCCCACTCCCATCCCCCCTGAGAGCAACAGGAGGGGGGAAAAAATGGCTCCGTCTGAGCATGCTCCGAAGACGCAGTAAAATAAACTTTGGCTGCGGGCAAAACTTCGCCCCCCCGCTGTGGTTCAGGGGGGCTGGAAAGCAGCAGAGCGTCCCCCTCCAAAGGGTCTTCCCCTGGAACTGGGGGGAACGGGGCTTTCCCCTTGCAGTTAGCAATCCAGGGAAAAACAGCTGCTCTCCGTTTCAAGACTAGAAAGAGCAACAAAAAGGTTGGATAAATCGAGGGGCATCCGAACCCACGGTCCAAAAAGAATTGGAAAATGGAGCCCATACACTCCCAGACGAACATATCGAGGGCATATAGCACATTCGTAAAAAACCCAAAGAGCTTTGCCCATCGAAAAAACTCATAGAGATCTGTCTCCAACAGGAGAATTCCATCCTCTTCACCCCATTTTTGCCAGAGGGCAATAAGTTTCTCCTCTGAAGGGGAGAATGGAACCTCATCCTCTAGGGGAGAAGTCCTCCAGATGAGCAGCCACAAACTGCGAATGGCCTCATCTTTAGGAGGGGAAAAACCAACAGTACCTTGTGACAGTGTCCAGGACTCTCTGGCTATCTGCACGGTGCTGCTGAGCTTTCTGAACATCTTCCTGGAGGCTTTTCAGAAGGTTCTCTTTGTGGTCAGCCTTGCTGAGAACTCTGTCCAAATTCGGATCTTCAGTTCTTCAGCTCCTGGCTAGAATCCACTTCTGTGGTCACTTGTGAAGCAAACATCAATGCCACACATTCGGGGTTTACCCAGTGTAGCAATGCTCCTCTGGTGGTCTGACCAAGTGATGATTGTCCTCCTCAGTCAAGGGGTGACCAGTTGTGACCATGGTCACAAGGGTTTTCAGGAGGAAGAAGAGACGAGAATGTTGACTCCATGATCAGAAGGCTTGATTTATCATTTTATGATATATGTTACATTAAGACTACAGTAAAAAGAAAATAGAAAGGAAAAGGTTTCTTCAGAAGCTAGCTAAGCTAAGAATAGACAAGAATGAATAACAAAGATCTGTGTCTCAGACAGAGAGCAAGAGCCAGCTCTGCCATGAGTGGTTAGTAAATCCAGGCATCCACAGGAGACCAATCCCACGTCTACCTGTTGCATTCCACAGCAGCAGATAACCACTGTTTACTTTTGGTTGCTGAAACTGCAGCTTCTCACAAGGAAAAATCCTAAGAAAGGATTTTTCATGAAAGATGTCTGCGACAGAGAACCTATGTTCTATGGTCTACAGGTATCTCCAGGCTGTTTGATCTTGAATCTAAGAAATGCCATAATTCAGGCTAAAAGTAGACTAAAATTGGTTTGAGTGTTGAAATCGTATGTTAAAAAAAAAAAAACCAAAAACCAGTGCTACCATCTAAAACTCAAAGTATTCTTTCCTTCTATGCACTAAATAGTTGAGCAGGAAAGTAAGTCTAGTAATAGTCTCCGTAGAAGGGAAGGTTATGTTCCCATGATTTCTGAACCCTTTAGGCAGTGAAAGGGCTGATAAAATTAGGATACTAATATCCTTCCCATCAGGATGCATATGAATGTGTGAATTATTACAGTGCAGCAGTAGTGCATTGAACTATTCTAAGAAGGTTTCTGATTATTGATACTTAAAGCTACTTTGTTTCACAAAGCATATGTCAAATATGCTGTCAAATAACTTTTCATTAATAGCTCTTGGTAATCTTTGGTTAAATATACATGCAAATATCTGTTCTCTAAAAAGTTAAGAATAACTTAAGGCAAATAATTAATATTATTACCTGAATGTTTAAATCACTTGATCTGAGCAGTATACCTATAAGAATAATTTGTTACTTTCTGTATATTAATACAGGCCAGCTTTACTTTATCACAGAGCCCATCCACTGGAATTCTGCCATCAACTCCAGGAGCAGGTAGATGTCCTGTCAAAATTTCTGTTCTCTTTTCTTACTGCTTTCTTTAATACAGAAAAATCATCCCTGTTCAAGCTACATCAGTTCCTTGCTAGTTGATGAAGAGGTGGTGTATTTGTTAGCTTTTCAAAAGGTATGTGGGTATGAGTAGGAAATAATTATTTTTTCTGAGACTGAGTTTCAAGCAGCTTTTCTTGTTCCCTGTTCCAAATGTGGTGTTGAACTGAGCACAGAGGTGGTTGTAATTGAGTGAAGAAGCTGAGATTGATGGATTGCCTTCCATCTTCACACGGTTTGATATCTTGTGTATGAACTGGTGGCTTCTTGCTAAGCTTTATTGTGTTGGCCTGTTCCTATTTGGCAACTGTATTAAGCTATTGGTGTTTTGAAGTTGAAGAGAACACTAGGTTGCTAGTCCTAAAAACTTCCTAGTGTGTTTGCAGATGTGAAGTTATGATTGACTTACTTGTTCTGTCTGTGAGTAAATCCCCATCAAACTCTTCCACATCCAAGTGAAATGCTTGACACTGAATTTATTCTTTTCTAATAAACCTCTGTCTTGCAAAAGAAATCTGTTCAGCAATATCATTTCAATTGAACAGCTTCTTCAAGCATGTTCAGCCCTGCAAGTACTGGGCAGCCTAAGAAGACTACTCTATCTCCTGCTCAGCTGGATCCTTTTGATACTCAAGGTGATTCCCTTCCTTCAGAAGATCAACTTGATGACACATGGGTAACTGTATTTGGGTAAGTTGATTTCCAAAGTATTGGAAAAACCTGGGGGAAGTCTTTAGAGCATACGAGAAAAATACTTGGGGGCATTGATGTTGTCTGGCTTTGGTATGTGCTGCAAGTACAGCTATGGTTAAAGCAAGCAAACACATACATTTCAGTTAGCCATTTAAACTGAGCTACACATGATTTTTTCTAGTTAGAAAAGCACCATTCTGCTGTTGGGGTGTGTGCTAAAGTGCCTAGAAGGTGGTATTTCTCAAGTCACTGCTTCTGATATTACAGTGCTCTCTTCTGCATTTCTGTAAATGCTTCATAGGGTTGGATCTTAACACCTGAATTCTTAAACCACTCAATTTTATGAGTGGTTTAAGTGGTTACACTCAATTCTGTCTTTCAGATTTCCTCAAGCATCAGCTTCCTAGATTCTACTACAGTTTGCTCAGTATGGAAACATATTCAAGCATGTGGTATGTCTTAGTTTGACACTTATGTCAGAAAACATTGTGAATTAAGCATTTAAAAAACTACATTTCACAATTTTCACTTGATCTCATTCAGATGTCCAACACAGGAAACTGGATGCATATTCGATATCAGTCTAAGCTTCAAGCCCGGAAAGCCTTAAGCAAAGATGGAAAAGTTTTTGGTGAATCTATCATGATTGGTGTCAAGCCTTGTATAGAAAAAGGAAGTTAATAGTTGCTTTTAGCTCAAAGGCACTCTGCTTTTGGCCTTGCTTTTTATTTTCCCTGATGTGTTTAATTTTTTTTCTTTTGGAATTGCAAACTGTAGGTAGTTCATCTCTATAGATGTAGTCTGTTACACATTCACATCAGTTTTTTCTTAAATATGTGCCCACATTTCCTGCTGAGAAAGGCCATGATGAGCACTCTCTGTGCTCTTGGGAAGTTACAATGCACACAATTCTATTGCTGTACGAGATGAGGAAGTGAAACCATCATATAAAACACAACTCACATAAGTTTCCTGACTGGAATTTAGGGCCTGCAGTAGATACCTAATGGCAGATTAAGACTGTGGCTGCTCCTAATTGTATCTCTCTATTTTTTATGTGACTATGTGCTTCTGGCTCTTGAATTTATCTTAGTACTTTGGATTGAAAATTTGTTAGCGAGGAAATCCCAATCGTGTTCTCCCACCTGCCCCTATAAAAACATGTCACTCTCTTGTAAGTAGTAGCTGGGGGTAGACATGGCTGTCTTGTAGTCTTAATATTAACATAAGTTATTAATGTCTAGGTACTGGCAATATCCTGACCTTCAACACTTGCAGCCCTTTGCACTGGGTACTGTACATTAGCTTAAGAAAATAACAGTCATTCCTCAGTCATTCTGCACAGATTATTTTTTTTGGTCTCCTTTAAGGATATATGATACTAAAGAGTAATGTAAGCTTTCTAATGTAAACTATTCTGAGAAGGCAGCCTTAGAAACTGAACTTGCAATTCCTGAAGTTTTAGCAGACTGAAACATTTCCTACACTCAATAAAAAGCTGTGCCCCTACCCAAGCCGTTCTATTCCCTGGGCCACGCGGGCTCTGCTCCAGGCTCCTGTGGGCCCGAGCCGGGTGCCCATGGAGCCCTGGCCCAGTCGGTGCCACACGGTGATTTTGTCAGGGGAAATGTTCATTGGCAAGTGAATGGAAAAGAGGTTTGGCAAAGGGAGGATTTGAATGGTTGTTTTTACAAACTCAATCTTAACAAATCCATCTAGGATTGGTTAAAACTCATGCGGACTATCAGATTTTACAAATATCATAGAATGATCAAGTGGAGCAGCTGACAAAAGTCAGAAAGATAAAAATTGATCCACAGCACACAATTTGATCAATGGTTACATTGTGAAATAGGGCACAATGGAAATTGTTTTTTGCAGCACAAACCTGAGGCTGGCAATTGCCCTGAAAGATGTGGAACAGTATTCTCAGTTCCCAGTGCCCACACAGTGTTCCCAGTGCCAGCTGAGGCTTAAACAAAACCATCCAGACCTGGCATGACCCCTACATGTCAAAAGTAACAAAACACTCTGGTCAACTGATAAGAAACTCAATAAGCTAAGCTGCAACCTGGGGTGTAACAGCTCTATACTTTTACCATCAATGTTTTTGGCTGAAGTATCAGTGAACGAGACATCTCCAGGTTCAGAGTTGGCAGTAAATGCAGGGTTATTTATTATAGGGTTAGCTTTTGTAACGTTAATGTGCCTGGAGTGGGGAGAGGGATGTGTTCTTCCCCACCCTCCTCCACCTTTTGTTGTTTCCCACAGGAGTTCAGTGGGGTTTCCTCCAATAGATTGTTCAGCGGAGGGAGTGAGACTTCTTTTAAAATGTTTTGCAAGAGCTGCAGTCCGTGAATTAAGCATCTGAGTTGCTTTTATTTCAGGGTTTTAGCAGGCTTTTGCTTCTCATCCTGGAGCAGTTCACCTTAGCAGCTTGCTCCTTTTATTCCACTGACTTGCCTTTTGGACATGATCAAGTTCTGCAGCAAGCAATGCCACTGCCTAGAGCCTTTCTTAACAACCAATCACTTTTTTAATAACCAATCATCTTTTCAGTAGCCAATTTCCCCTTATCCTTTTTTTTTTTTCATCAAGTCCACCCCAAGTGTAGGGAGGCAACTACTAAATTAACTGAGGAAGAATAACAAAATATTTTCCCCTGAAGTTTTCCTATAGCCCCCACAGAGGAAGCTGCATGATAAATACCTAGGCTTGTATAGGGACAACACCATCTCCACAAGGCAGCCGCTACAGAATTGGCCTCAGGACTAAAACTGCCAATTCTAGTTCTCCACAACAAGCCACAGACTGGTGGAGTTGCAGAATTGGTTTCAGGACTGAAACCTGCCAATTCTGGCTTTTAACAACAAAACACAAAAAGCACAGGGGCATGGGTCCCCTCCAAACAGGAGCTTGTCAGCTCTGCACAAAACCCCACATAGACAAAGGAATTAAATCCCTAAACCCATTGACCACAATATCCACAATTCCTTCAGAGAAAGATGCTTTCAAACTTCCAAGCCTACCAAATAAACTACAATTCCCACAACCCCTTGAATAATTGAAGATATTTTTGACAATTCTCCCACCTTAGGGAGAAAATTTCAGGTGGATGGAGAGGCCCCTGTCTTTACTAGGAGACACACCTCCTCTCCATCTGAACCCACTTTAAAAGTTAACAAGGGCTCTGGTGTGGTGTGTCCCTGCTACAATGGGAGCCCCTGACACATCTAATAATCCATCTCCATTATCCCCTGGACTTCCTCCTCCTGAGGGTCCAGCTGTTTTTGAGAACATTCCCACTTCCTGTGTCCCTCTGCCCAGCAGATAGCACACTGATTCTTTCCCAGCTGCTGTTTGGCTTGGCTCTCCCCTGCTGAGGAGGGAATGCTTCTGCCACTTCCTTGTAGCCGACCCTGTCCCTTCTATTATGGGGAACCACTTGGGTCCTGGGGCCCTCGGGGGCTGTAAAAATTCTGCCATCACCTTTGTCCTTGCTTTCTCCTTTTCAGCATCCCTTTTTACATACACTTGCTGTATCTTTCTAAGCAGTTCATCCAGGGACATATTCTGCCCTTCCTCTAGTCCTCCCTGATAGTGCCGGTGGATACTCATTTTCTGCAGCTCAAAGCCATTCGTCTTTCCAGTGAACCAAACAAAATCCTTCAAAGAAAATCCTAATCTTCCACCAACAATCTGCATTTCCTGGATTTTCTTTCCTCCTTGTTCTCACTCTCTTTATTACACACCTTATACCACAGCCAGTCCCTGTCCTGCCAAAGTGTCCAAACGTGGCCCCCAGGTCGTGATTCTCCCGCAGGGAACAAGAAGGCAGAGCTGTACTTTATTGGCCACTAAGTTATCTCTACCGGGGGAGGACTGACCTTTTTGGAATCTACTCATTTGTTCAGTTTCCTTTTGTAACACTGACTGGACTTTCATTCCATGAGGGCTTTTATTCCTTTAGAATTATGGTATTATCATCCCTTCACAGAAAAACATTTGCAAACCAATGGATGGCCATTTTTTTTGCTTCTGTGTTACGTTTTCTAAAGTGACTCTCAGTGGTTGGTAACTCATTAAGGCAAATGAGTTACTGCTTTGAGTTGGAAGCAACCTTGAAAACCTTTCACGTTGCTTTAAATGAATGAGGAGATAGTTGGCTCTCACAATTAAGAGATGAATATTATGTGTACGGTAAGAGAATTTTTATAGCTGTACAGTTATGTTATTTTTGCATGTTCTCTCCATAGTACTCTTTCCCTTCCCCCCTTATTGCTGTCACTAGTGGGGCATTTAGAGGAGGGAGAGCTTGTTACCAGGAGGCAGAGCATGGCAACACCTGACCTCCAGTCAAGGTGTAAGAAAGTGACTTCCACCATTGGATGGCAGGGAAAGAGTTGACTGACAAAACTTTGAGAGGGGCTAAGGGTATAAAAGGCAGAGCATCCATTTTGTAGATGAGCACGTGGCTTTTGATGGAGACTCGCAGTCTTGTAATTTTTCCTTAATCGCTCTTTGTTGTATTTTTGTTAAGGTGTAATAAACCTTTGAAATTTTAAAAGTGAGCCTTGTTTCTCACAATGTTCTTAGGGCATCTCAATTAATTTGGGAAGTGTGCAGTTTTTTTGAACTACTCGAGCGAGTTGAGCAATGAGAGGTAAAGCTTTCCTGAAGCGAGGATTCTTTAATGCCAGATTCTTCTGTGTTTTCAAGGTAAAGATGTTTTTGTCCTGCGGCAAATGACTTCAATGAGAAAATAATTCCAGCACGGAGTAAGAGCTTTGGACAGAGACCAAGTGTTGGCAGCAGTTGCTCCAGGTGCTCTGGCCATCAGCCCCCAATGCAGGTGGGCTTTGGCTCCCTGTGGCACAGAAGCCCCCCGGGGGCACAGGTCTCTGGGGCAGGAGACGGGCACCAGCGCTGCCAGGGCTCGGGGGGTGGCAGCTCTGCTTGGGCAGGGACTCTGCCACAGCTGCTGCTGTCAGCGCTGCCCGGGCCCCAGGGCTCAGAGCAGCATTCGTGCCCGGGCCCACACGTTCCTTGTGCATGTCACACCTGCGGGTTTAGGATGGCCACGGGCCGGGACGTGTCCCAAGGAGGCCGTGCCAGCTTCCCTGGAAGGCCCCGTGCCCTTCCCAGCGTGGCTGCGTCGGCAGCCCTGGGGGCTCCTTCTGCTGCCCTGAGCCCGCAGAGCAGGGCAGCGTTTGCTGATGCTCTGAGCCCTTCCTAAAGATCCTGTGGGGCTGCCTTAGACACCTGGGGCCAGGCATTCCTTCCAGCCTGGGCCACTTTGGCTGGGCTGGGGGCGGCCCCAGGGCAGGCGGCAGTGTGTGCAAGGGCCCTGGGTGGCACGCTGCAGCACGGTCACCGTGCCATGGAACGGAACCCGGTGTCCAAGGGCCCTTTGTGACACGTGGGAAATAGAAGCTTGCCCGGCTGCTCGGAGCACATGACAGGACAGGACAGAGCAGTGCTGTGAGGAGCCCCCGCACAGCGCACTCGTTCATGTCCCACCTGGAGCTTTTCCGAGGCGTTGTTACTGCAGCTGACTGCGAGGCCGGACTGCGGGACTTGGTGACTCAGAACTTTTCCAAGGCATCTCCCATTCAGTGTCAGTGCCATCAAGTCCAGACCGTGGGATCTGGTCACCTAAATTGTTAATGAGGAGTCTCCTGTCATTGTGGCAGGAGCCCTAAAGACCAAAGTGCAGGACTTCCTTTCCTGCAGCCTTCCTGAGGCTTCCCTGTCACAGGTGCCTCGAAGGCACAACTGCAATTGTTGACTTGGCAATATCCTGAGGCATCTTTCTAGAAGGTGCCGTCAAGGCTGGGTGGTGGAATGGCGGACAGATTTCTCAGCCCTTTTAAAGTGTTCAGGGGGAAAAAAAAGAATTACCCTAGAGCCGCCCAAGCACAACAGCCTGAAGATCTGGAACAGATCCAGACACTGAAGGATGGTGAGTAGCAGAGCTAGGCCACAGGGCTGATGGCTACAGCCAGCTTGGCCCCATCCCATCCCATCCCATCCCATCCCTGGGGACATGCCCATGGACAGGATGGAACAGGGGCTGGGCAGACACCACGCAGTGGCCGTGCTCCATCCCCTGGACCATCCCGGGGCTCTCCCAGCCTGGGGAGCGCAGGGCTGGGCTGTGTTCTCCGGCCTCTCCCACAGCCCCTCAGCTCTGGCTGCGCTCGGTCTTTGCCAGATGCAGCCCTGGACAAGACACAAGAGCAGGAACCCGGCCCTGGCCGCTTCCGCCAAACCCTGAAGGTACCTGCAGCCACCCCCACCTGGGCTGGGCCTGCTGTCCCTGCTCAGCCCAGCACCATGCTTGGAGCATGCCATGCAATGTCCCTGCCTTCCCTGTCCTTTGTTCTCCTGCAGAGGTTCCGGAAGTTCCTGCGCATTCAGCGCAGAGAGACCAGCACCTCAGCAGCTGAGGGCCCAGCCCAGCCTGACTCAGGGCTGACCCAGTTCCAGGCAAAGCCTCATGCTGGCCCAGAATGGACAGCACACTCAGGAAATAATGCAATGAATTATCAAAGGGTGAAGGCTGTTCACATGGCAATGACTGGGAACATGGCCATCAGAAACACTGACACCAGAATGACTCAGGGCATCACAAACACTGGCACCAGGCCAGCTCCCACTGGGATTCATGCTCCCACTGAGGATTTTTTCAAGCAGAGTGCTATTTATCCTCAGCAGCAGGTAAGCAACCCGAGGCCAGGCCTGGAGGCCTGCCAGGATCGTGTCCCCTAAAGCCATGGTCCCTGGGCCGCCTCAGCCTTTGAGTCCAGCACAGTGTGACCGGAAGGGAAGCACTTCTTGGGGGAAGCTGGGGAAATTGCTGGACAGCACTCAAAATCTCCCCCATGCCTCCTCCAGGTGCCAGCCATTGTAAGGAGCATTCACCAGAGGCTGGTGTCCCATGGCACTGTGGATGCCAGGCTGCAAAGTGACATAGTGAGGCTGGCTGAAGAACACCCTGCTGACGTGGTGCTGACCCTCCTGCGCTGTGCCCCAACGTGTGACAGGTACGGGGCCCACGTGCCTGCACAGCTCAGGGCTCACCAGCCTTTGGGGCCCATGGCCCTGCACAGCCTGTGCTATGGGCTCTGCCAGACAGGCAGAGAGGTCCAGGACCCTGGGGCCCCTCTGTTTCCCGAGCCTGCTGCCAATGCTCCCTCCCTGCCCCTCAGGGCACTGGGGCTCTGTCACCTGGGCCCCCACAGCTGCACAGGGCATGGTACTGGGACTGAGATGCCCCTGACACAGAGCTCTGATCCTACAGAGCTGCTGCAATGATGTGGAGAACCATAGGGTCATCGGGACCAGCAGTGGAGAAAGTGCTGCCAACACTGCTCTGCGTGATGGAGGATTGGCCACTGCACAGCACACGCACCTCTGATGGGGACGACAGGGACGTTTTTGCCCTGGCTGTGAGTTTCTGGATTTGGCCTCTGCTTACCCCTCAGTCACCTCGCTAGCAGCTCTCTGTCCTCTCTATGCCTCAGGCGCTGGGCTGAACCCTGGGCTAGGGGCAGGCTCAGGGGGCACCAGGCCCACTGCTCCTCCTGCATCTGCCCTTGGGCCCTGCCCCATGGACACCTCGGCACTGAGCGCTGTCTTGGGCTGCTTCTTTTGCAGGCAACTCTGGCACTCTGGGTGATTCTCCAGGTGCCCGAGTGCCACGAGGCCATGATCCTTTATTCCTCCCGCCTGTTTGTGGCACTGCTCTTCCATGTTGTCATCGCCACACAGCAGATGCCACCAGTGGAAGCTGGAAATTTCTGGAGAGCATGCCAGGAGGAACACCGCCTTCCCAGCAATTACAACAGGTCCCAGTCCTCCTGGCCTTCCCATGCCCTTGTGGCCAGTGCCAGTGCTCCCAGTGTGACCTGGGCTTTGCTCTGCACACAGGTTTGCAGTGCAGGCCATGAAGGCTCTGCTCTACCTACTGCGCTGTGACAATGAGGTGATGTCTATGGAGCGCAAGTGTGGCTGGGACACGCTGCTCTGTGCTCACACCCAGCACTATGCCATGGGTCTGCTGGCCAGGTGAGACCCCCTTGTCCCCATTGCCCCCGGCATTTGTGCCCTGTGCCCCACTCAGTCCCTGTGGTCATGGGCCAGAGAGCCTCGTCACTGAGGGATGGCCAAGGAGACTGGAAAAGGCTGGGAGAGGAGGGTGTCCAGAAGTGGCCGCCTGCCAGAGCACCCACATGCCCTCCAGGGATGCTGCAGAAAAACCAGACCTCTCTGAGTCAGTCCTGGGAAAGGTTTGCCTCCCCACCTCAGGGTCTTGGTGCCTTTTTCCCCCTGCCAGGGAGATGCGCTGTACCTTGGTCCCTTTGTGTTCTCGCATCGCACTCCACTTGCTCAGGCAGCTCAGCAGGCAGGACCCATACTGGGATCTGCCCTTCCTGGCATTCTTTGTGGAGGTGAGCCTCAAGGCCAGCGCTGCCTCCCAGCTCTCTGCCCTCTCACAGCCACAGCTGCCAGGACGGTGCCCGTGCCCTGTGCTGCTGCTGCTGCTGCTGCTGCTGCTGCTGCCTGGGCCCGGCTCTGTGTGGCTCCAGGCTCCTGCTGGCCGGCTCCCCTGTCACTGCCCTGTGCCTTGCAGGTCCTCAAGTGCCTGGACTTGAGGAAATGTGGTGGCAGTGTCCTGAAGGTCTTGTTGAGGTTCCTGCACAGCAAGTGCAGGGAGAGGCATTGCCTGGCCCTCAGAGGCCTCATGGTGCTCAGCAAGGATCTCTTGATGGTGAGAAGGGGGCCATGGCCAAAGCTGCACTGGGGAAAGCAGCCCCTTGGGCTGGCAGGGCTTCAGGAGCTGAGGCAGCTGCTCCCAGCTCTCCTGCCTCACCTGCCCCAGTGCTTTGCCTCAGGCCTTTGGCCTGTGGGCCTTGCAGCAGCAGGGTGGGCTTGCAGTGCCAGGCTGGTGTTGGCGGTGCAGCCGTCCCTGGCTTCCCAGCACAGCCTTGTGTTCCACACAGGCCAGGAGAATGTGCTGTCTGTCTCCAAGCCTTCTGGAGCTGCTGGATGATGCAGAAGGAGAGGTGGTCTGCATGACCCTCTCTGTGTTCACGAATGTGCTCCAGCACAAAGGCATCCTGGTATCCAGCACCACTGCCCCAAAGCTGGCTGAGGCACTACTGCTGCTCTTTGACCACGTAAGCTTCTGCATCCTGAGCCGCAGGCATCAGGTGTTTCCCAGAAACTTTGTGCCCTCTGGATTTTCAGGCCTTTGCCCAGCTGGGACTGGAGCAATTGATGTAGGTCTTTTGTTTCCTCTAGGACAACAGCCATGTGCAGGTGCTCTCCATTCAACTCTTCAACAAGGTGATAGAATTGGTAGTGGATGAGGGCAAAAAGCCCTTGAAGACAATTGTGAGCAAGAGCCTGTATGAACTTTTAATTTACTGTCATGATAAGAACTGGGACGTGGCAAAGGTGAGGTTTCCTGTGATGCTGGTGGATCTCTGGGAGGGGGCTTGGCTGCCTCCTGCCCTGGTGCCTCACGGGCTGATGCCTCCTCCAGGCCTTGGCACAGGGATGTGGATCCTGTGCTCTGGGCTGTGGGGCCATCTCTGGGTCTCTGCTGCTCTGCAGGCCTCTCGGGAAACGCTGATTCGTGTGGCTGAGTTCCTGAAGAGGAGGAAGCTTGTACAGCTGTTGAAGAAGCAGCCACCCTTGAGGGTCGATGAGTGCCTGGTAAGGAGGGCCTGGAAGGCCCAGGCTCAGCCCGGAGAAGGCCCCTGAGGGCGGTGCTCAGTGTGCGGGGCCAGGCAGCTGTGCCCCTGCCCGCTGCTGCAGCCAGAGGCCGCGGGGGCTCTTCTCCAGGCTCTCGTGGGCCCCAGCCGGGTGCCCATGGAGCCCCGGCCCGGCGGGGCTGCGGGCCGGCACCGCGGCTCCCCGGGCAGCAGCCGGCTCTCTGCCCCCTGCCCTCGGGAGCCCTTGGCCAGCGGCTGCTGGCCGCGCCTCAGGCCTGTGCGGCCAGGGGAGGCCAGGGCTGGGCGCAGGCAGCGCCCGGCCCAGGGGCTGAGCCCACGCCAACCCTTCCCTCCTGCCGCTCTCTGCAGCTGGCAGAGGACAGGAGCAGAGCGGCCGAGCACCTGCGCCGGGCCCTGCGCTACCTGCGGAGCCCACAGGAGGCCCTGCGAGCGGCGGCCATCAGGTTCATGGGTGAGCCACGAGCCCGGGCTCCCTCCCCGGCCCGGCCCGCCGCAGCTCGGCCCCAGCCCCGCCTGTTGCCCCGGCAGCGCCGGCCGGGCCCGGCGCCGTGGAGCCCCGCCCGGCCTGGGCATTGCTGCTGCCGCCCTCTGGCAGCCGTGCCCTGGGGCGGCAGCGTGCGGCAAGGGCCCGGGCTGAGCCCTGCCGGGCCAGCAGCCCGTGTGGCCACAGCGCCGGCAGCGCTGCCGGCAGGGAGCTGTGCCGCTAGGGCCAAGATGAATTCTTTGTTCTCAGAGATGGCCGGGTTTCCCAGGATGAGGGAGCAGCAGCAAGAGCTCCAGGATCACAGTCAGGGTGAGTGAGGGCAGCGGCGTGAAGGGTGAGGGCAGGGAGTGAAGCCTCCCTCAGCCTGGGCCAGCAAGCTGCAATGCCTGAGCAGGGAGCTGCAATCCCTGCCCCGGCTGCAGTGGGCTTCCTTCCATGTGTTGACAAGAGGTGGCGTAGGAAGAGCACACAGAGATTTCAGGGACACGGGTGGAATTCCTGGCCCGCAGCTTGCTGCTGATCCTGTTGGCAACACCTCTCTCTTGCTCTCTCAGCCATGGCAAGAGTTGGGTGGGGTGGCCCTGGCTGGATGCTTTCCTCAGGTCACTGCAGATCCAGGCTCTGACCATGGCTCTCTTTCTCTCTGTTCCAGGCCTAGAATCCCCAAAGAACAATGCCAGCCCATCCTGCTCTAACATTGAAAGTCATGCTAAATTAGGCCTAAGACCTGAAGAAATAGGGTCCTTTTCTGGATCCAGTGAGCCAGTGTCCCAAGAACAGCACCAGGAGACACTGAAGAGGACAGCATCTCCCATTGCCCCTGGAGCTCTAGACATAGTTGAGGATTGGTACGGCTGAGCCTGTGGGAAGATCGCGTGGCTTCAGCCCTCTCCCTGCCTGTAGATAGCTCCCTCCCTCCAGCCCTCAGACACTGTCCATCCACTTTTGCCCCTCCACCCTCTCTTCCTTTGGACAGCGTCATCTCACCAGCCCTCAGACCATGCCTATTCCTATGTTTTCCTTCCACTCTTCCTTTTGATAGCTCCATTTCTCAAGCCCTCAGACCCTGCCTGCCCATTCCCTTTTTCCCTCCCATATCATCCCTTTTTTTGCCTTTCATTAATAAACAGTTTGGCTTCTTCACTTTGCCTGCATCCCTGTGGAGATGAAGCAAATCCAGGGCCCTGGGACACACAGGTCCCTGCTGCCGTTCTCTGCCACGCCGTGTTTTGTGCATGGACCCAGAGGAGCAAGGGCAGGTCAGGCTGGAAAGGTCCCTGTGCTGAAGGTGCAGTTCCACAGCACCGTGCAGTTCCACATCTTGCTGAGCACAGCAAGGCAACCAGTGGGACAAGAAGCCTGTGTGTGTCAGGGACCAAAGTCATGTCTAAGGCCCTGCCATATTTGGTCCCCTCTTGTGCTCATCAACAGGAGAATGAAGAGCAGAGAATGAAGGAAACCTTATGGTTTAACTGGTGGGAATTTGACCCTTCAGGGAAACAATGGACTGGTCAATCAATGGGAAGTGAACCTGTGAAAGAGGAACGATACACAATGGAGCTGTGGTTGACATGGAGGTGGTATCACAGGTCACTGCAGCCTCATCTCACGCACTGGCCAAGCATGAGATCACCTTGTAACCGGAAAAACTCCACTCCAGAGGAGGAGATGTCAGGCCTGGTTCTGGGGTGGAGGGATGAAAAGGACAAAATGCCCGTCCTTTTGATGCAGGGGATGCCCGGAATATGGGAGGCCTGCCTGCCCTTCCCACTGGAGCCCCATGCTGAGATACCCTGAGCGCAGCCCAGTGCTCCTTGCTCCTCTCTGCTGAGCCGGGAGCGTTTGTCTGCTTTCGGGATGGCCCTGGCTGTGTCAGGGCTGCTCCGTGGACACGAGACAGCCGGTCCTGTCCCGCTGGGTCCCAGCAGTGCCTGGCAGCAGCCCTGCATCCATGTCAGGATGCTGGCCAAGAGAGGCCCTGGAAGCTGAGGCAGCTGATTTGAAGCTTTTGCAGATCCACACAGGGGATGGCCACACACAGGGGATGGCCAACAGCAGTCCTGAGGAGCCTCCCTCATTCAAAGAAATCGGCAGACAAATGCATTGTCTGCCAAAAGCCCTTTTATTGAGCTGGCAGGAAGGCAGGGGTCTGCACCCCGCTAAAATGCTGCTCTGCCACATGTAAATTTCAGTGGGATGATGTCAGAAATGTATCTCAAAAATACCATCCATCTTGACTCTGCTGAGGTGATTCGATAGGCAGGGGGTTAAAAATGCATTCTGTCAGTTCCTGTACTTGAAGCTAATGTCCAGGCGCTGGTCAGGAGCAGCCTCCATGCCCTAAAGCAGCACTTCTTCCTCATGGCTTCCCTGTACAGGGCTCATTTTACACTTGCCCTTAGTTCTTCTGATAGAATGTGTCTAAAGCTTTTTGTCAAGTCCCTCTCCTGTCAAGTTAGGCCCACCAGGTTTTTCTTATGCTAACTGGTGCTAAGTGCCTATGTAGGTCTGTGCTAAGTACTTGTTTACTTATGGGAATTGCTTGTGCTTATGTCAAACAAAGGCCTTGTTTCATTCTCCCCTTCTCTTTATCCCGATGCAAATTCTTTTGCAAGATCCTCTGGACAGTCCACAGAACATATGTACTGTTCTGCTGCTGTTTTAATTTTCTACCACATCCATAGGTTTATGATGCTTATGAGGAGGGTTAATTTTTTTAAAATTAGAACTGGTTTGCTGAGGAAGCTAAAATCTGAGGAGCTGTTGGTGGTTCCAGATTTGTCCATCACAAGAAGACATCTGACTCATGATGTTCTCTTTCTTTCTCTATTTTGGTGATGATTTCAGTAACAACTTTGATACCGGATTTGAGTGTGTCCATCAGGCTCTGTGAGATGCATTTTGGACTTCTGCCACTAGCCATTCTATATCAGGCTGGTATGGCATTTGCTTTAGAATGTTAGCGTCCTGTCCAGTTTGGAATTTGGGCGCTTGGTGATACCCATCATGTGCATTCTGCAGCATCTGTAGAGAAGTTCTTGTGTGGTGCAGCTGAAGTGGCATCCACTTTTGGTTGTGAAATTACAAATAGAGAAGTTAGTACCATTAGTAGTTTCATTAAAAGACTCAATTGGAATAGTTGTGCAAGCAGATCTCACACAGGCACAGCCCCTTCCCACATAACACACCTGTGATAGTGCATGGGTAACTGGGCTCATTTCAAAAATACAAGTGCTGCCCTCAGCATGCAGACACCGATCCTCTCTTTAAAGCACTGCATTTTTGCACACAAAATTCAGTGCATCCCTTGGTACAATCGATTGGGGATAAAAGCATCATATAGTCAACCCAGGACATTCCACCCCTTATCCCCATATCGTCTGCTTACTACTAAAACTAATTTAAATTCTAACTCTACAAACACAGACATTATACATAATACAGGACTTGCTTTTCAAGGCCCAGCATGGTGTTCCGACCTTAGCATGAGGCACAGGCTGGGTTTCCAACCATCTATTGGTGGCTTCCACCCTTGTGGGCACGTAGCGCTTGCCCTGGCGTGTCTGGGCCAGTGGGATGCAGTCAATCTGCCAGGCCTGCCCATACTTGTACTTGGACCACAGCCCACCATACCACAGGGGCTTCACCCGCTGGGCCTGCTTGATGGCAGCACACGTCTCACAGTCATGGATAACCTGAGAAATACTGTCCATGGTTAAATCCACCCCTGCGTCTCGTGCCCACTTACAGGTGGCATCTCTGCCCTGATGGCCTGAGGCATCATGGGCCCATCGAGCTAGGAACAACTCTCCTTTATGTTGCCAATCTAAGTCTATCTTTGACACCTCTATCCTTGCAGTCTGGTCTACCTGCTCATTGTTTTGGTGTTCTTTATTAGCCCGAATCTTGGGGACATGGGCATCTACATGGCAGACTTTCACAGGTAGCTTCTCTACCCTGGTAGCAATGTCTTTCCACTCATCAGCAGCCCAGATTGGTTTTCCTCTATGCTGCCAGTTAGCCTCTTTCATCCTCTCTAGCCATCCCCACAGAGCACTGGCTACCATCCATGAATCAGTGTAAAGGTAGAGCTTTGGCAGCTTCTCTCTCTCAGCAATGTCCAGGGCCAGTTGAACAGCTTTGAGTTCAGCAAGTGGCTTGATCCACCTTCTCCTTCAGTGGCCTCTGCGACCTGTCCTGTGGGGCTCCATATGGCTGCTTTCCACTTTTGTTTCATTCCCACAACGCGGCAAGAACCATCAGTGAAAAGAGCGTATCGTGTATCTTCTGCTGGCAGTTGGTTGTATGGTGGAGCTTCTTCAGCTCGTGTCACTTCTTGTTCCCCATCATCAGCAAAACCAAGGTTCTCACCTTCTGGCCAGTTTGTAATTATTTCCAGAATCCCAGGGCCATTCAGGTTTCCAGTACGGGCGCGCTGTGTGATGAGGGCAATCCATTTGCTCCATGTAGCACTGGTGGCATGGTGCGTAGAGGGAACATTTGCTTTGAACATCCACCCCAGCACTGGTAGTCGGGGTGCCAGGAGGAGTTGTGCTTCCATACCAACCACCTCCGAGGCAGCCTGGACTCCTTCATAGGTGGCCAAGATTTCCTTCTCTGTGGGAGTGGAGTGGGCTTTGGACCCTCTGTACCTTCAGCTCCAGAATCCCAGTGGTTGGCCTCAAGTCTCCCCAGACACCTTCTGCCAAAGGCCCCAGGACAAGCCATTGTACCCAGCTGCAGAGTAGAGCACGTTCTTCACCTCTGCTCCTGTCCTGACTGAGCCAAGGGCCACTGCATGAGCGATCTCCTGCTTGATCTGGGCAAAGGCTTGTTGCTGCTCAGGGCACCACTGGACATCATCCTTTTCTGCCGATGACCAGGTAGAAAGGGCTCACATACTGGCTGTACTTGGGAATGTGGATTCTCCAAAACCCTGTGGTGCCTAGGAAACCTTGTGTTTCCTTCCTGATGGTTGGTGGAAACATCACGGTGTTCTTGTTGATGACCTCAGTGGGAATCTGACGCCGTCCATCTTGCCCCTTTACTTCCAGGCACTGGATCTCTCGGGCAGGTCCCTTGACTTTGTTTTCCTTGATGGCGAAATCAGATTCCAGCAGAACTGGATGATCTTCTCTCCTTTCTCAAATACTTCCATTGCTATGTTTCCCCACACAATGATGTCATCCATGTACTGCAGGTCTTCTGGAGCCTCACCCTTTTCCAGTGCAGCCTGGATCAGTCCATGCAGATGGTGGGGCTGTGCTTCCACCCTGGGGCAGTCGGTTCCAGGTGTACTGCACGCCCCTCCAGGTGAAAGCAAACTGAGGCCTGCATTCTGCTGCCAGAGGAATGGAGAGAAACGCGTTAGCAATGCCAACAGTGGCGTACCACTTTGCTGCCTTGGACTCCAGCTCGTACTGGAGTTCCTGCCTTGGACTCCAGCTCGTACTGGAGTTCCAGCATGTCCGGCCCAGCTGCGTTCAGCGGTGGAGTCGCTTCATTCAAGGCATGATAGTCCACAGTCAATCTCCATTCTCTGTCAGAATTGCGCACAAGCCATACTTCCTGCCAGAGTTGACTTGCAAGACGGATCCCGGGCACTCTGCAACTAAGAGCATCAGTGTTGTTGGAAACCCAAATGCAGGGAAATCTCAGACTTTTGGTCGTGTCAGCAAAGCTTAGAATTAAACACAGCATTTGAGCTGAGACCTTGGAAAGGGCTTCCGAACTTAGGTGCTAGAAGCGAGAATGTGGATTTCTAGTTTATAGCAGAGACACGGGGAGGAAAGTTGAAGTAGAGGAAAGTTTAGAGTTTTAGAGTTCAAGATCTAGGAAAAATCTTAGTTCCAATGGTAAACAAGAAATTTAGGATGCAGTGCTGTAGGTTTGTTGTGTCATGGCATGATTGTCTAAGGAAGCTTCCACTGTAGCATGATGTGGGAACCCAGGAAATTCCTCTGGGTGCCCTGCAGGACTCGAGATCCTGTCAGAGGGCTCAGAGACCTTGGCACAGAGCCCAAGACTCCTGTGACTTTGATTTAGCCCTTGGAAAAAACAATTCCCAACCTTGTATGAAGAATGACAAGCCACAAAAGTTTAAGTAGAATGATAGTGAATTTAGCACAGAGTGGAAAACTAGATTTGGGGGGTTTTTAGAATGGGGCTTCAGAAGGCAAGATGGAGGAATCTGGGCAATGTCCAGCCTTTCTCCTTCTTCTTCTTCTTGGCCTCCATCTTCTGCTGTGATGTTGGCATTTTTCGATTGGTTTAGAGTAGAAGCTCACTGTCTAACGTAGATGATAGGTATTGGAAAGTCATTGTAAATATTGTACAGGGAGTTGTTTTCAGTAGAAGAAGATAACACCGCCCCGGCGGAGGCAGAGTGCCTTAGACTGTCTTGCTGAGCGGACCTCGGCAGGACAGGAGAAAGAATTTTATAGATAAGATACAATGAACAACCTTGAGACCGAGAAATGAAGAGCTCTGACTCCTTCTTCCACCGCCGGGCTGGGAAAAGAGACTTTCTAACTTATCTCGGGCTCACTCTGAGCAGCTAGAGACCCCGAGAGCATGAGTCCCTAAGAGGAAATCTTGAAGGATTGGGTCCAAAACAGAAATATCCTTGTTGGCCGTGTCTTCTTGGCCAAGAAGTCCTTCAAAGCTCTTGGAACTACAAGTCTTGCGGCCCTGTGAGCCTTGCGCTGGAGATGGGAGCCAAACTCACTCTTCCTGTCTCTGTAGAAGAGAAGAAAAAGCAATGGCATCATCTAAAAAAATCAGAGGTCCGCTCTCTAGCTCCTTCCAAACTCCTTCAACTCGCCCAAAGTGTGATTTAGCTACAAATAGGTGAGAGGGACTCTTAGTGCTGGCTCTTTGACTCCAGAGCGGCTGCTTTAGAATCTTTCCCATAACCCTGTGTAGTTATGTGCCAGCAATGTCTCCTTTGAAGAAACTTTCCCAACTGACTTGCATGGAGGCTTGTTTGAAGGGTGTTTGAGGAGAAAGGCTCCCAGCAGAGGTCTGGGCTTTGGCCGAGCTGTGTCCCCTGCTGATTGTGAAGTGTGCCATCAGCAGCAGGGCTTTCTGGGCTAAAAATATCATCAAGTCACTTGGACTTGCTCTTTTTGGCCTATAAAAGCTGGAGCCACTTTTGGGGCAAATTTGGAGACCTCATCTATGGGTGAATGGAGCAGCTAGGATTTTCCCAGTGACTGGGAATGGTTCTCCAGGTGCCTGGTGTAAAAGGGGGCTGCCCAGCAACAGCGCATCTGCAAGATAATGAACACTTGTCTTGGTTTGAAGAGAGAGGTGTCTGCTAAGGAAGGCAGAAGCCTTCTCTGAAAGGGAAAATGTAAATCCCCAGCCCTCAAAGGATTCTAATTTAGAAATTCAAATGCTCTCAGGGAAAGATATGGGGATAGGACTGAGAGCCTGCAGAACTGGGTGGCGTTTGCTGATGCTCTGAGCCCTTCCTAAAGATCCTGTGGGGCTGCCTTAGACACCTGGGGCCAGGCATTCCTTCCAAGTTGGGCCACTTTGGCTGGGCTGGGGGCAGCCCCAGGGCAGGCGGCAGTGTGTGCAAGGGCCCTGGGTGGCACGCTGCAGCACGGTCACCATGCCATGGAACGGAACCTGGTGTCCAAGGGCCCTTTGTGACACGTGGGAAATAGAAACTTGCCCGGGAGCTGGGAACACGCAACGGGGCACAACGGGACAGAGCAGTGCCGTGAGGAGCCCCCACACAGCACGCTCGTTCCTGTCTGAGCCCGAGCTTTTACGCAGCCTTGTTCCTGCAGCTGAGCTTGAGGCCAGCGCACAGAACTCGGTGACCCGTGGCCTTGCGAGGCTTCTATTCTGCAGCTGCCCTCAAGGGCAGAGCGTGGGACTTGGTGCCCCAGAGCTTTCCCAGGGCACCTCTCCCGCAAGTCGCTCCAGTCAGAGACATGGAGCAGAGACCACCGAGAGTGCCCAAGATGGCCTGGCTGGAGGAGGAGGAGGAGGAAGAAGGCCCTGGAGCTGCCCCAGCACACGAGACTGAGGAGGTGGTGCCTTTCCATCCACCCCAGGAGGGTGAGTGGCAGAGCTGGGCTGCAGGGCTGGAGCCTGCAGACAGCTTCACCCCATATAATGCCATCCCATGCCATCCCACCCATCCCACCCCATCCCATCCCATCCCATCCCATCCCATCCCATCCCATCCCATCCCATCCCATCCCATCCCATCCCATCCCATCCCATCCCACCCATCCCATCCCATCCCATCCCCTGGGGAAATGCCCACGGACAGGACGGAAGAGGGCCCGGGCAGACACCCCGCAGTGGCCATGCTCCATCCCCTGGGGCATCCTGGGGCTCTCCCAGCCTGGGCAGTGCAGGCTGGGCTGTGTTCTCCGGCCTCTCCCGCAGCCCCTCAGCTCTGGCTGCGCTCGCTCTTTGCCAGATGCAGCCCTGGACAAGACACAAGAGCAGGAATCCAGCCGTGGCCGCTTCCGCAGCACAGAGCAGGTACCTGCAGCCACCCCCAGCTGGGCTGGGCCTGCTGTCCCTGCTCAGCCCAGCACCGTGTGTGCAGCACTCCATGCAACATCCCCGGCTTCCTGCCCTTCTCCTACAGTTTCTTTGCGACTTCTTCCGGAGCATTCAGCAGGAAGAGACCAGCACCATGGGCACTGGGCCCAGAGCTCACTCAGAGCTCCTCCATCATGAGACCAGTGCCGCCCTGCTGGATTTGCTCCTGGAGAAGGGTGTTGCCAGGCCAGAACAAGTAAGCAGCCTGGGGCCAGGCTTCCATTCCCCCATGAGTCATGTGGCTTTCTCAGCCACGCCTGCTGGTCCCTGGGAGCCTTTGAGGTCATGGCAGTTTGCTGGGAAGGGAAGTACTTCTCTGGGGACCCTGGGGACATTGCTCCCTCTGGCAGCTTTCCAAGTCTCCCCGTGCCTTCTCCAGGTGCCCGCCATGGTGAGGTTCATCCACCAGTGGCTCCTGGCCAATGATTCTGCCCAGCACAGGCTGGACAAGGCCCTGCTGCAACTCACCAAAGCACACCCGGGTGACACAGTCGTGACGCTCCTGCGTGTGGCCCCGTCCTGTGACAGGTATGGGGCCCACCTGCCCAGAGGGCTCAGGCCTCCCCAGCCCATCACCCTGTACAGCCTGCTGCAGGTGTCTGAGCAACAGAGACTTCCAGGGCCCTCTGGCTGCTCCCTTTGCCAGCCCTGGCACATTGGCCCCTGAGCCTGCTGCCATGCTCCCTCCCTGCCCCTCAGGGCTCTGTCCCCACAGGCCTGGGCTGCCTGGCTGCTGCTGGCCAGGACCAGTGGGCAGAGGCAGAAGTGGCAGCCAGCTCAGCTCCCCCCGGTGCTGTGTCTGAGACCCCACCTGAGACAGAGCTCTGACCCCACAGAGCTGCCCTGGCCATGTGGAAGACCATCATGTGCTCGTCCAGGACTGCAGAGCCAGTGCAGCTGATCCTCCTGGATGTGCTGGAGAGCTGGCCAGAGCACAGCACATGCACCTCCGATGGGGACCAAACGTCTGTCTTTGGCCTGGCTGTGAGTTTCTGCAAGTGGCCTTTGCTGGCCCCAAGGCCGCCTCTCCAGAGCTCTCCATCCTCCTTCCCCCACTGCATCTGCCTGCCTCACGCAGAGGCCTGAAACCTGGCCCAGGGGCAGCTTCAGGCCCAGCAGGCCCCGTGCTCCCCCTGCCTCTCTCCGGGCCTCTCCCTGCCACGCTCGGGCCCTGCCACACGGACGCCTGGGCACTGAGCGCTGTCCCGGGGGGCTTTGTCCTTTGCAGGCAACCATGGTGATGTGGAAGATCCTCCAGGGGCCCCCTGTCCCACGTGTGGTGAGGCCGTATTTCCCCCGCCTATTTGTGCATCTGCTCTTCCAAGTGTTCTTCAGCACAGAGGAGATGCCAGAGGAGGTCCAAACCTTCTGGAAGGAATGCTTGGAAGAGCACGGCCTTGCCATCAGCCCCAACAGGTGCTCCATCCCACTCCTCCTGTCCCTGCCACGTGGCCTGCCAAGGAGCCAGTGCTGCCAGTATGACCTGGCCTTTGCTGTGCACACAGGTTTGCAGTGCAGACCCTGAAGTGCCTGCTCTGCCAAAAGCAGTACAAGGATGTGGTAGTGTCAGTGGAACGCAAACGTGGCTGGGACATGCTGCTCTATGCTGACACCCGCCACTATGCCGTGGGTCTGCTGGCCAGGTGAGACTCCCCTTGTCCCCATTGCTCCCGGCATTTGTGCTTTGTACCCGAGCTGTCCCACACATACCCCGAGGCCCTGGGGCACACTGAGGGATGCCTAAGGACACACTGAGGGACGGCCAAGCAGACTGGAAAAGGTTTGGAGGGGAGAGAGCGCAGCAGGAGACACCTCCTTAAGGGCCCAGGGCCCCTTGCAGGATGGTGGTGAAAGACCACCAGGCTCTGTGAGCCTGTCCTTGGAGAGATTTCCTCAGGTTCCTGGTGCCTTTTTCGCCCTCCTAGGGAGATGCGCCATGCTTGTCTTTGGTTGTGTTCCAGTATTGCACTCCACCTCCTCTGGTTGCTCAGCACACAGGAGCCACACTGGGATCTGCCCGCCCTGGCATTCCTTGTGGAGGTGAGCCGGGTGTCCAGCGCTACCTGGCTGAGCTGCCTCCCAGCTCTCTGCCCTCTCGTCGCCGCAGCCACCTGGGACGGTGCCCGCGCCCTGTGCTGCTGCTGCTGCTGCTGCTGCTGCTGCTGCCTGGGCCCAGCCCTGTGCGTCTCCGGGCTCCTGCCGGGCGGCTCCCTGTCACTGCCCTGTGCCTTTCACGTCCTCCAGTGCCTGGACCCGAGTGAATGTGGTGACAGTGTTGTGAAGGTCTCTTCACGGTACCTGCAGAGCGAGTGCAGGGAGAGGCGTCGCCTGGTGCTCAGGGCCCTTCTCGAGCTCATTGATGATCCCTCAATGGTGAGAAGGGGGCGGTGGCTGAAGCTGTGTTGAGAACACAGTGGCTTGGCCTTGCCTGGGCTTGGGGCGCTGGGGCAGCTGCTCCCAGCTCTCCTGCCTCCCACTTCAGCTGCCCCAGTGCTTCGGGACAGGCCTTTGGCCTCTGGGCCCTGCAGCAGCAGGCTGGCCTTTCACAGACTTGTGTTCCACACAGGCCGAAAGAATGTGGAGCTTGACCGAAAGCCTCATGGACCTACTGGAGGACAATGATGCAGAGATAGCTGGGATGACACTCATAACACTCAGCTTTATACTCCTGCACAAACACATTCTGATGGCAACCCCCATTGCCCTGCAGCTGGCTGAGGCGCTCCTGCCACTCTTTGACCACGTAAGGCTCTGTGCCCCCAGCTACAGCCACTGGCTGCTGCCTGGAAAGTGTGTGCCCTGTGCATTTCCAGCCCTGTGCCCAGGGGGCCCTGGAGGAGCCAATGCTGAGGTATTTTTTCCTTTTTTTTCATACAGGATAATAGCCAGGTACAGCTGCTCTCCATCAAACTCTTCCGAGACATGATGGAGTATTTGGAAGAGAGAGAAAAACCTTTGGAAAGCCCTGTGCAACAGAGCCTGCTTCCACTCTTCTTCCACTGCAATGATGAGAATCAGCGTGTGGCAGAGGTGAGGACTGGTGGGCTGCTGCTGTCCCCCTGGCAGGGGGCTGGGCTGCCTCCTGCCCTGCGCCTGCTGGACCGCAGCCTCCTCCAGGCCATGGCATGGGGAGGCGGGTCCCGTGCCCTGGGCTGTGGGGCCATCTCCACGTCTCTGCTGCTCTGCAGGCTTCTCGGGAAACACTGCTTTATGCGGTCAAGTTCATGAAGAGGAGGGATCTCAAAAAGCTGCTGAAGGAGCAGAAACTGTGGAAGTTCAGCAAGTGCCTGGTAAGGACAGCCTGGAAGTCCCAGGCTCAGCCTGGAGAAGGCCCCTGAGGGCAGTGCTCAGGTGCGGGGCCGAGCAGCTGTGCCCCTGCCAGCTGCTGCAGCCAGAAGCCGCGCGGGCTCTTCTCCAGGTTCCTGTGGGCCCCAGCCGGGTGCCCATGGAGCCCCGGCCCGGCGGGGCTGCGGGCCGGCACCGCGGCTCCCCGGGCAGCAGCCGGCCCTCTGCCCCCTGCCCTCGGGAGCCCTTGGCCAGCAGCTGGTGGCCGCCCCTCAGGGCTGTGCGGCCAGGGGAGGCCGGGGCTGGGCGCAGGCAGCGCCCGGCCCAGGGGCGGAGCCCGCGCCAACCCTTCCCTCCTGCCGCTCTCTGCAGCTGGCAGAGGACGGGAGCAGAGCGGCCGAGCACCTGCGCCAGGCCCTGCGCTACCTGCGGAGCCCACAGGAGCCCCTGCGAGAGGCGGCCATCAGGTTCATGGGTGAGCCACGAGCCCGGGCTCCCTCCCCGGCCCGGCCCGCCGCAGCTCGGCCCCAGCCCCGCCTGCTGCCCCGGCAGCGCCGGCCGGGCCCGGCGCCGTGGAGCCCCGCCCGGCCTGGGCATTGCTGCTGCCGCCCTCTGGCAGCCGTGCCCTGGAGCGGCAGCGTGCGGCAAGGGCCCGGGCTGAGCCCTGCCGGGCCAGCAGCCCGTGTGGCCACAGCGCCGGCAGCGCCGCCGGCAGGGAGCTGTGCCGCTGGCGCCGTGACAGGCTCTGTGTTCACAGGCATGGCCGGGCGGCACCTGAGGGGGCAGCAGCAAGAGCTGCAGCTGATCTGCACTGGTGAGTGAGGCCAGCGGGCTGACAGCGGGAGCTGCCGGGGACACCTGCAAGCCCTGCCCCGGCTGCGGAGGGCTCTGCTCCTTGGGGCAGAGCACCCTGAGATTTCAGGGCCTCGTGGCCCATACTCGGCCAGCAGCTTCGGGCTGATCCCCTTGCTCCCTGCTCCCTCCTGGCCATGGCAAAACCCAGCTGCGATGGCCCTGGCAGGCAGCTCTCCTCAGCTCCCCCCAGCTCCAGCTTCTGACCGTACCGCTGTTCCTCTCTCTTGCAGCCCTTGAAGACAAAACAAATGACATCAGCCTCGCCGTCGGAAGCCTGGCAATTCAAACACTGTGCATCCTCAAGGCAGGAGAGCGGGCTCCCATCTCCAGCTTCCAGTGGCTCCAAAATCACCTGCGCAGGGCGTGGAAGACACGGCCTCGTCTCTCACGGCTCGGCTGCCTGCCCTGCCGGAGCTCTGAGGAGAGCTGATCCCAGAAGCTCTTTTTGCTGGGGCCACCTGAGTCAGGAAGAATTTTCTTTTTCTTCAAGCATGTTCTTTTCATTTTTTTCTTTTCCTTTTTTTCTTTTCCTTGACAATGTAAATATAGACTATGTTGTAATACACAGACTCCCAAGATCTTTCTTTTGCTGCCCAGGGTCCGCAGGGCATAGGGGAGGAGAGGGAAAAGGGTGCTTGTGCTCAGCCAGCTGCCCCGGCGTGCAGTGCTGCAGGGAAGATGGCCAGAAGCCCCTTGGCCTTTGGTGGTTCTGCTGAAGCCTTTGTGCTCCCCACAGAGCGGCTGGGCAGGGGCCGGAACTGCAGGGATCCCTGCCAGAGCGGTGCCTGGAGATGGCCACAAGCCCTGTGCCAGACAGGAAGCGCCATCCGTGTCCTCCTGCCCGTGTGCTGCTGGCTGCCTTGCTGAGGGCTCCCAGGTGCCTCTGGATGGGGCTGCTCTGGAGCTGCTGTGGGGCTGTGGCGCTGCTGCCGGGCAGCTTGGCCGGGCTGGGGCAGGGCCTGAGGGGCTGGGGCGCTGGCAAGCCCTGAGCAATGGGCTGTCAGAGGCCACAAGCAGCCCCCTGGCAGCCGCCTTCTTCCTGCCAGAGCTGACTGGCAAGACGGATCCCAGGCACTCTGCAACTAACCGCATCAGTGTTGTTGGAAACCCAAATGCAGGGAAATCTCAGACCTTTGGTCTTGTGGGCAAAGCTTAGAATTAAACACAGCATTTGAGCTGAGACCTTGGTGTAATAAGTAGCAATATATTTGTTCATTAATTTAATCAATAGCTAAATAGTTATACAATATCAAAGCCATAACTAAATAGCTAAAACTGCTTGATTTTAAATGTATAGCCACATATGGTTCACATATGGTTGCTTGGCTTGCAGGAATCGTATAGTGCTTTGGGAATTCCATGGTAAAGAAAAGTTCACCTAAGAGGTCACAGAGGAGAGCTGTAATAACAATCCCTAAACTCACAAGAATTGCTTAGGCTTGCAGGAATCGTAGAGTGTTCTGAAAATTCCACTGTATAGGTATGCCTTAGAAGGAAAAGTTCACTCAGCGGTTAAAAGAGGAAGACCTGGAGCCTTCATCCCACGACCACCAGAAGGCAGAAAAAGACCCCCTAGCAACTGAACGAGCAAGCGCAAAAGACCACGTCATCCCTGGACCCGGGAGAAAATAGCAATAAAAGGTGAACTTTGGGGACAGCAACGGTGCGAGCCTAGAGGAGCGGAGACTCCCGGCCGCCCAGCGTTGAACTTTGCTTATTCTTGCTTGCATAATAATAATAATAAATTTATAATTGTATGATCCTTGAATCCAGTGAATTCATTTATCACCCTTCCTTCCTTCCTTCCTTCCTTCCTTCCTTCCTTCCTTCCTTCCTTCCTTCCTTCCTTCCTTCCTTCCTTCCTTCCTTCCTTCCTTCCTTCCTTCCTTCCTTCCTTCCTTCCTTCCTTCCTTCCTTCCTTCCTTCCTTCCTTCCTTCCTTCCTTCCTTCCTTCCTTCCTTCCTTCCTTCCTTCCTTCCTTCCTTCCTTCCTTCCTTCCTTCCTTCCTTCCTTCCTTCCTTCCCTTCCCTTCCCTTCCCTTCCCTTCCCTTCCTTTCCTTCCTTCCTCCATCTTTTAAGTGATGTTGGCATTTTTAGATTAGTTTAGAGTAAAAACTCACTGTCTAACATAGGTGATAAGTATTGAGAAGTTATTGTAAATAGTGTACACGTCATTTTTAGTATAAAAAGATAACACCACACAGTTCCCCATGGTCCCTCACAGGCCCCTCATGGCTCCCTCACAGTTGCCCAAGACCCCTCACAGCCCCTCACTGTGGATGCCATGGCACAGAGAGAGAGAAACAGCAAGTGTTTCTCACAGCAGCTTGTGAGAATTATTAGCAAGTTGTAAGAATGTGAGAACTTCAGTATAAACAATCTGCAGGTGGTGTTCTTCTACTTCATCTTTCTCTTCTCAAGGACGGTGTATAAAGAATGTTTTTGTTCACTAGCGATTCAAACAGAATATATCGTATGACTCTATAAAAACCGCACGGTTCTCTTGAATTAAAGCTTCTTTTAGTCTTTCTGCAATACTGCCTCCTGCCTGTTCCTGTGTCATTCTGGGCGCAAGAGTGACACCTCACGGCCCTTCATGGCCCCTCGGCCCCTCACAGCTCAGGGCTCTTCATGGCCCCTGAGCCGCCTCCGGCCCCGCCATTGGCGCCGCTCTTTGCTGCTGGCCAATGGTGGCCCGAGTCTGCAGTGACGTCACCGCTCGCCGGGCAAAGGAAGGCCTGGGGCTGAGGTGCCCCGGGCTGGCCTGGAATGGGGTCCGGGGGTCCCCGGGCTCATGGAAACAGGGGATTCAGGGGCCGGGAGAGGAGGATACCCGGGAAAGGGGGTGCAGGGGGTGTCGGGGCAGGATAAGGAGGTGCAGGGGGTCCTGGAACTGGGGAAGGAGATGTGAAGGGTCCCAGTGCCCAGGAATGGGCATTCAAGGGGGTCCCCGGGGGGCTCCCCAAAGCCCCTCCCAGGGGGCAGCAGGAGCTGGCTCAGGAGCTCTGGACAGAGAAAAGGGGGTGACCCCGGCTTGGGGGGGACATGGGGGACTCACACACGCTCCCGGGGGGACACGACCCCCGGGGACCCCCCTCACCTTGTCCCGCAGGGGAGGCCGAGCCCCAGCCCAGGCAGACGAAGCCCCCGAGCCCCGGCAGCATCTTGGGGGGCGTGCGGGGCCGGGAGGGGCAGGATCCGGGAAAGGGCGTCGGCTGCCGGGTTCCGCGGCTGCCTGGAAACCACGAAGGCGGCGGCAGCGTCTGTGACAGCGGCGCGGCCTCAGTTGCCTGAGAACGCGGCCCTGGCTGCTTGTGCGCAGCCTGGGCTCCTGCAGGCGGCTTCACTGGGCCATTCGCCAGGGGAATTGTTCGCGGAGCATTGGCCTCTGCAAAGTTCCTGAATTTCCTTTGAAGGTAAAGATTGACTCAAGTTGAACTTTTTGGTTTTGTCTCATCTGCACTCTGAGAGAGAATGCCAAAGGGAAATACAGGATAATGGGATAATGCCCGTCTTCTGGTGCAGCAGTTCAGTGGTCTGCACTGCCACAGACATGTTTTATGAAAAATCCTTTGGGTTTTTTCTCCTGAGAAGCTGAGAGAGCTCAGGAACAAAATGTAAACAATGGTTATCTGCTGCTGTGGAATGCAACAGGTGCATCTGTGATTGGTCTCCTAGAGTTGTTTCTAATTAATGGCCACTCACTGTCAGCTGGCTTGGACTCTCTGTCTGAGACACAAGCTTTTGTTATTCATTCTTTCTTTTTCTATTCTTAGCTAGCCTTCTGATGAAATCCTTTCTTCTATTCTTTTAGTATAATTTTAATAGAATATATATCATAAAATAATAAATCAAGAGTCAGATCCTCATCTCTTCCCTCATCCTAAGACCCCTGTGAACACCACCACAATGCACAGCTGAATGGATGAACAATATATGCTCTCCTGATTGTGCTTTTTTTTGCACTGAAGGAATGCAACATTTTCTAAATGTACTGGTCTATACTTTTTTTTCCCGTCTAGTGGTTGCTTAAAGTGCTCAAAGGTGAATGAGGTCTGTTCAAGTTTCATCAAGTTTCAGTGGGTTGTTATCATCTGGCTATTAAAATTATTAGAGAGAGGCCTGTGAATTGAGGTGCAAACGAGACCATATGCCAAAATCAATAGTCTGGATTTTATGTTACAGTAAATGTGAGGAAGAGAGAGAGAAAGGAAAAGAAAAAGAAGCGGGGGGGTGGCGGGGGGGGGGGGATGGGGGGTTGGGAAGAAGGGGAAGAAGAAGAGTGACAGAGACAGATGAAGTGAAAAATATCACCATTCCATGGATCCCATTGGCATACCATCAAATCCTCTTCTGGTCTTCTCTGTGGTGAGGTCTCGCAAAACGTAAGACTCCAATGGATTCCTGCAGATTTGGGCAAGGTGGGACCTCCCAGGTGCCTCCCTGGGGTGGAGCAAGTTGGACTCTGTCTATTGCTATTTTCAAATAATATCAAATCTTTATCATCTGTCTGTCCTTTGAGTCTGCCATCAATTGGCTTCTGGATTTTCAGATCTGTTGTGTTACTTTGCGTGCCCTGCAGTCGTCTGGTGCAAGGCCTCAGGAATGGGTCTGGGGGCACCGTGGAGGTCTTTGATGGGAGGTTTGTGTGCAAACCTGGCCTCAGCAGACGAGTCTGTGGCTATGACTTGCCCACCTTGAAGCCAGACAGAGCTGATTTTCAGGACAGCTGCTGGGTTTGGCTTTGTTGTGGATAGGTTTTCCTCTGCAGCCTTGTTTACTTCTCCCCAGCCCTGAGCTAATGGGACAATAGTGTCACCTTTGTCTTGTCTCATGTTCCCTTAGGCAGCTTAACTCCCAGTGCCAAGTTCCAGTCCAGAGGCATTTTCAGGGAAGGGTGGGCTTGGGTGGTCTCTGCCTCTTTATACAGTTTTGTCCCAATGGGCAGAAAGTCCTTTATAACAATTTTTAAGCCATTAGCCATAACATTCCAGTCTCTCCCAAGTCCTGTGAGGAGCAGCTGAGAGAGCAGGGGTGCTTTAGCCTAAAGAAGAGGATATCCACTCTAGCTATTTTAAAGTAATATTTAGGCTGCAGCTTTGTCTGTTCTAACTATTCTTAATGTTCAGATTTTTAGCTCCAGGTTTCAGTATGATCCATCTTTGAATTGCACAAGGCAGCCCTATAGTTCAAATAAAGTCCAACTAGAGGCCTAACATACTAGCTACTTAGACCAAACAAGCACTTAGCTACTTTCAAATCATAGAAAATTTTTAGCACCAGTATATGCCTTGAATCTGCCATGAATTGGGTTCTGGATTTTCAGAGTTCCATTGTTGCTTCTTCCAGTTTTGTTGAGGCATTGTCACTCATCTGGGAGATCGTGCCTTCAAAATGGCTTCTGGATTCCCAAAGAAGACCTCGACACCTCGTCTTTTGTCCAGGGAAAGACTGACATCTTTCACTGTAAGTACCCAGTGGGCTGTGTTAAGGCTGCAAACTGCCCTGGTGTCCCTGCTCTCCCTGCCCCTGCTTTAGTGCAAGCAAGAAAATGCTTTAAGTAGGTAATAAGCAGAAATATTCTAGTAAGGCTATGAAACGCAAGTAATAAACGACACAATTATGAAGGTTTCTTTTGAGATGAACAGAGAGGGGGAATTGTGGGAATCTACAAAAGCAGTGGGTTTTGGGAAAGCTGCAAAAGGCAGCCTCAGATACAGTAGAACTGTGATTAGAGCTAAGCAGCTTCCATGAGATAGGTCAGCAGAAAAATTATTTAAAAAGTAGAAAAGCAAGGACAAATAGAACAATAGTCTGTGTATTAACGCTTGTCTAGAATAACTCTCTAAGCTACAGAAAAGTTTATCTAGCAAGATATTAGGAGGGTTAAAGCTTAATAATGGAGCTCTGTGCATTGTGCTTTAAGGCTTACAAGCAGATATTGTATTCAAAATAAGCAAGCATTGTTTTAACCAAAGGTACGAGTGCTTATAGTGGTTGGATAGAACTACTGTCAATGTGCTTTTGCTTTGTGTGATTGGTCAAGAAACTTATAAAGGAAGTTGTAACATTAAGTTCTTGGTCTGCTGCCTGGGATGTGAGCTGGTGGCATCTTCCCATTGTCATAACCATGTAATGAGAGTGATGCTGAAAAATAAAACAGCTCAAGGCAGTTCCACAGCAGCCCTGTCCCGTTTGTGATTTGTAAATAGCCCCCTGCTGGTGTCAAGACCAAGCTGCCCTTGGGCACCTGAGCATGTTGGGGGGGAAGCTCAAACTCTGCCCAAAGCCCTGTGAGACAGGGCTGGTCCCAGCTGGAAGAGCTTCCAAAGCAGCTGTTCTCTCCCAGCTCCTGTGTGGGCACAGATCCAGCCCTGCAGACACAGTGTACAGCAAAGCAAGTTATCTGCTGCAGCATGCCCAGAAGAAAATGTCTCAGCACCTTTGTGTCCCAGATATCTTGTATGAAAAATCCTTTCCTTAGGATTTTTCTTCCTGAGAAGCTGAGAAGCCTCAGGAACAAAATGTAAACAATGATTATCTGCTGCCGTGGAATGCAACAGGTGGATCTTTGATTGGCCCATGTTGGATGTTTGTAATTAATGGCCAATCACAGCCCAGCTGGCTCAGACAGAGAGTCCAGGCCAGAAGCCTTGGTTATCATTCCTTCCTCCTCTAATCTTAGCTAGCCTTCTGATGAAATCCTTTCTTATATTCTTTTAGTGTAGTTTTAATATATTATTTATCACAAAATAATAAATCAAGCCTGCTGAACCATGGAGTCAGATCCTCGTCTCTTCCCTCATCGTAAGACCCCTGTGAACACCATCACACCTTTGTTCTGCAGGATGGTGGAAATCTTCCTGTGCTGGGAATTGTCCCCTGATTTTGGTTTACCATGTGTTAAGGGTATCTCTCCCAAAGGAGTTGGCTTCTCTTGAAAGCTCTGGATTGGTAGGAATCTTGAGGGCTGTACAGTTCTTTCCTGCTCCCTGGAGCCAGGGCCAATAAGGTCCCTTGGTGTCTGGAGCTCACTTGACTGAAGATGCCCCACTGCTGAGGCTCTGTCCAGGAGATCCCTCTGTTTTCTTCTCTGCAGGGGTCTGTGAGCCCAGAGAGAGAAAACAAATGGTAATTAACAGAGAGAACTACAACTTGGACACATTCCTGTGCTCCTCACTCTTGGTACAACGTTCCTTTCTTGCCTCTCTTGGACTCAGCCAGCAGTGCTATCTCCTTGCTGTGAGTTCTCAGTGCTGTACAGGGATGGAGTCAGGGCAGTTCTGAGAGCTCGTCCCCATTCTTTGAAAAGGTCACTGCCTCAATCCAATGAACCTAAAGAGGAAAGAAATGCCCAAAGAGCAGAAATCCCCAACCATGTCACATGCAATCACGGAGAAGCTGATGGGACAGAGCCATGTGGTTGGAGTATGTGTATTGCACTCTCTATTGTTAATTTATTGGTGCTGAGTATTTCAGCAAGCAACTTCCAGGGCTTCCAGGACTGTCCTGGACAATGTGATCACAAATTGTTCACCAGTGCCACTTGTTCAAGAAAAGCCTTTGTGAACAAGCCCAACTCTGAGGCTCTAGCTGGTTGATTTTTGCCTTTCAGCTGCTTCCCTCTAAGTTCCTGTGGGAGAAGTTTCTCAGCATGAAGAAGAAGGCCAGCACTGGCGGGAGTTTTCTACCCAGAATTGGCCCATGTGTAGAGCTGGGGAAGACTGGTCCAAAGGTAGCCTTTTCCTGCTCTTCTCCTTTCTGTTTGATGGGAAGTTTGAAGAGGGTGTGTGCTTGTGACAGGCTTGCCTCCAGCAAAAGACCTCAGTGTGCAGGTGCTGTTGTCATTGCAAGCTGCTGTTAGAGGTGGGCTGGGAGTTCTGATCTGCACTCAGCCAACACAAATAAGCTCTGCTGAAGCTGCCTAAGTGTAGCTGCCATTGCTGAAACAATGGGGGGAAGGCTGGGGACACAAAGGCACAGCATTGCCATGTGCCATTCTCCTGCTGAAGGAGCCACCTCTTGCTTTGGTGTGGTCACCATCAAATGCTCGGGGTCACAGGATTCCCTCCGGAGTGGCAGCGTTGGCCTTGGAAGGCCGAGGACCTGCAGGAATTACTTCAGCTTTAACAAAACAAATTGCCTTTATGCTTTGGGCTGGAACAATGTGTTGGACCCTGAGGGGGTGTTAGATTTTGCAGGCTGCCAGATGTACAGGGGACTGGCCCTGGGGAGAGGGGAATGGATGTGCTTTATCTGGATCAGTGCCTTCTTGGAGGTGTGTTTGAAACTGCTTTTCTGGCAGGACTGGCTCAGTAGAAAGCACAGTCCCAACAGGTAGGTGACTGAGGTGGGCTGTTGTTATGAATGAGGTCCCTATATGTCTAATTTAATAAACCAACATTAGAATTGAGCAGCAATTTTAATTGAGCAGCTATTTTATATGAAATCATGCAATCAAATATAATCAAGCAGATACAAAATAATTTGGCAGTGGTTTGGATAAAGCATAAGCAAAACCAGTCAGGATACAGGGGGGTTTTCTCACCCTGCCTCTCATTCAAAAGATAAAGAATCCAAAGACAACTTATAGACTGGATGCTAATACATATTCATCAATAATTTTCTGTCAATCGCCTCCTGTTTTTGATTCTTGAAATCTATGTCACTGTACTGCACAGTGCATGCTCTGCTTGCTTCTAAGGGGTATTTTGGCTTTTGGTGGTTGCTTCCCACGAAGGCTTCTCCTCATCATCACTGTCCTTTGAACAACCCCACAAGCTGCACATGCACCCCAAGTCTTGTGTTATAGAAGCCAGCATTATATTCCAGAAAGAAGCCTTATTATTTCATAGATACCTGGAATCATCCCAATTTTGTTCATGTCAAAGCCGATTCTTTAATTATCCTGAGGCCTATTGCCTTTTGGGATGTGACTTATCTCAAACTACATCCTGCATCCTGTTTTCTCATGAACATCTGAAAACGTTTTTTTTGTGACACTAATTCCATATCCTTTTGCTCGATTACTTTTTAACAAATATTTTCTAAAATATTTAAAATATAGTTACAAGTGTTAGCACGAATGAGATTAATCTATCACAGTGTTGAGCAAGGAATTGGCAGCAAGAGCCATGTAAGACACTGGTTAAGGATTGCCCAGACAAAGCAGGGGAGAGTTTTCTCCAAGCAATGCCTCTGCTCCAGAATCATTTGCTGTTGTTTTGGGCCCGTGGGTCTGCCTCGGCAGCGGCGGTGGTCCCCGGCCAGCGTTGTTGAAGCCGTCGCCCTTCCTCGGCCTTAAGCCGGGGACCCGCATTGTGGCGGGCAGAATTTTTTGGCCTAGTTTTTTTTTTTTACGGGCCCGGCACCCGACGGAGAGCCCCCCGGACTGGTCCTGGGTGAGGCGGTGGCGCGTCGCCTACCTTGGTCGTGGTCGGATCGACTGAGCCGCTTCTGCCGGGCGGGGCCGGCTTTACCGCGCCGGGTCCGTTGCTTTTTGTTGAGGTGGGCGGAGTTGGGGGGCGCCCGCCAGGCCTCTGCGGGCCTTTTTATATTTCTCTCGCAGCCTAAGCCGCAGCACCGAGAAGCGTTGCGACGAAGGTGCGAGCGGGATGCCGGTGGGTCCGTCGTGGGGAGGTAGTGAGGCGCGTACCTCGGTCATCACCCCGGGCCCCCGGCCCTGTGGCCCCCATGGCTAGCACGGGTCGTTGCGAAGGCGCCTCCGTGTGCCTTTTTTGTCATGCCGTCCCCCGCTTTTTTTTTCCAGATGGGAAAGCTGACCGCCGCGAGGCTGGGCAAAAGCCGGTGGCTCGTAGCGCCAGGTCGGTGGCACTTTATCTCGCACTCT